>NC_083583.1:45334795-45632295 GCF_027579695.1 Neoarius graeffei
CCTTAGAAGTCTGCAAAAAAAAAAAAAAGTATCATGAGTCGTTAAAGTTAGTCAGTGGCTTATTAATCATCAAACCACTGAACTGAAAGCAACTCTTTCAGCTCAACTCTTTCAAATGCACTTCATTTGGTGAAGTCTGATATCCCTGCTTAATGACTAACAAAAAGTGTTATATTCCCACATGTCCCCAGTGATCAAAGGTGACGTTCTGTGATTGTATGTTGTATTATCTTAAGTAAACTTGAAGTAAATTGCCCAATATCAATGTAATTAATGTATTTGGTAAGCTTATGGACAACATGCTATTAATGTTGATGATGTTTAAGTGAGCGCAAATGCACTCATCCTCACTCACCCTATCATTTGAGATCACACCAAAAGCTTTAGTCTATGTCAAAATGAAAAATAAACAAAAAAAAAGAACCAAACTTTCCACAATGACTGCCTATTATCCTGCCACAGAGGCAACAAAAATTGATCCTGTGCAATGCCCAAGACAGCTGCCTCATGAGGAGAAATTACAGTTTACATCCACACCGTTGATTCCACATGTGGAGAAAATTATGGAGCTATTTTGCACTGCGCCATAGCCACCATCAGCTCTTTGACACCTTTCAGTAGCTGTCCGGTCTGGCTCTAATGGCTTGTTGATGGTAATAGCATATTGCAGTCTTTGCTTTAAATGCAGTTTGCACTACAGACATGTAGGCCACAGTCATCTTTCCCTAGAGGCTCTGAGCCGAGGGTGTTTAGTGATTGATGGACTCACCTCTAAGTGGGCCGAAGTCTCCAGGCTGACTGACCTTGGTGTCGGTGAATGGCTTCAGGCTGGGCAGGAGAATCAGAGTGAATGACAGCAGCAGTACCTGTGGGACACCAATAGATGAGCAACTTGTGTAAAAATGTCAAATCACTGGACTTATACCACTGTTGAAAAACTTGGAGGTTAGAAAAAGGCTTGCAGCTGCAGCTCTTTCCTCTGGAATTACTTCTGTCTGCTTGTTTGCTGACACATCGATTAACCGGGTAACTCAGATTTTCTTGCTTTGTTTTGTTTTCTCCCCGGATTTGAACTTTTATATACAGTTGTGGTCAGAAGTTTACATACAGTGACATGAATGTCATCTTGGATATGAATGTCATGGCAATATTTGGGCTTTCAGTAATTTCTTTGAACTGTTCTTTTTCTGTGGCAGAATGATTGTACAGCATACATCTTTAACTAAAAAAACACTAGAATTTGGTGCACAAGTTTTAATTTTCTTTGGGTTTTCTGAAATCAACACAGGGTCAAAATTATATATGCAGGGTCAAAAATGTACATACACTCACTTAGAACAGAGTATTGATTAATTCAGAGGTGCTGAAACTTCTAAAACGTCTCTTATCCTGCTAAGGCCGAGGTCTCTTAACTTCCTGTTAGTGATCATAATTGACTACAGCTGGTAGCTTCTCTGTGCCTTTATAAAAAAGGTTTGTTTACAGCACTCATTGACCAACATACAGTAAAATGGGAAAGTCCAAGGAGCTCAGTGCAGATCTGAGAAAGAGGATCGCAGATATACACAACTCTGGAATGTCTCTTGGAGCCATTTCTAAACACCTGCAAATTCTAATATCAGTTCAAACAATTGTATCCAAGTTCTTGTGAGGTGTAGTCACTTTGCCAAGCTACTTTGCTTCAAGAAAACCCAAACTGTCACCCTCAGATGAAAGGAAATTGGTTTGGATGGTCAGGAACAACCTGGGAACCACCATGGCACAACCCTGCCATGAACTGGAAGCTGATGGATCACTGTCTACAATTCAGATCACCATGGACTAAGAGGCTGCTATCCAATAAATAACCTCCTGCTCCAAAATTGACACCTTCAAGCTTAACTAAAGTTTGAAGCTGACCACACAGACAAAGAAAAAGCCCTCTGGAGGAAAGCTGTATGGTCAGATGAGACAAAGATTGAGTTGTTTGGCCACAATGACCACCATGTACAGAGGGACACTGTACCAGCTGGTGGTGGTGGTGGTAGGATCATCATGATCTGGGGCTGTTTTGCTGCCAGTGGAACTGGTTCATTGCACAAAGTGGATGGAATAATGAAGGAGGACTACCTCAGAATTCTTCAGCATAAACCATCAAAAACTTGAACTTGGGAGTTACAACAGGACAATGAACCCAAACACACATCAGAGCTGGTTGTAGAGGATAAAGCAGGCTAAAATTAAGCTTAAAACAAGTCCTGACGTCAACCCTATTGAAAATATATGGACCGTGCTTATAAGTCGAGTCCATGCCAAGAAAAAAAAACAAATTTAATTGAACTCTACCAATTCTACCATGAAGAGTCGTGAAATCTCCAACCAGAATTCTGTTGAAAACCAGAAAAATGTTTGGTCAAGGTGAATCTTGCCAAGAGACATTTTACCCAAATATTAGGTGTGCTGTATGTATATTTTTGACCCTGTATGTATAATTTTGACCCTGTGTTGATTTCATAAAATCCAAAGAAAATTAAAACTTGTGCACCAAATTCTAGTGGGTTTTTTTAATTAAAGATGTATGCTGTACATTCTGCCACAGAAAAAAAAGTTCAAAGAAATTACTGAAAGCCCAAATATTGCCATGACATTCATATCCAAGATGACATTCATGTCACTGTCTGTAAACTTCTGACCACAACTGTAAATGTTTCTGAAGGGATTGTAATTAGAACTCTTTCTGAAAGGAGACATTCTGTTGGAATGTCCTCCAAAAGGAAAAAACTGAAAGATCTGTGATGTTTGATGGAACGTTTTTGTAGGTACATGTATATATGTACAGTTAGATTGAAGATGTTTAGAGTGTATGTTGTGTTACACTACTCACCAGCACACAGGTCCTGGTCTGAGCCGGTTTGTTAGTTCCATTCATGACCATAGCCTGCAGCCGACGCAGTTGCTCCATCAGAGACCTGTGGCAGGGGGAAATATTGAAAATGGTGGTTTAATTATCATGCTCAGCATGAAAGAGCAGTGAACTGGAACTCTGAAGATTGCCTGAAAATGTGTTCTCTTACATGTTACACTTCTCCAGCTGGAAGACCTTTCTCTGTAGCTCCTGGTTCTCCACACTGCAAGCTGCCATCCTATCAAAGCAGAGTTCCCAGATGAGCTCGGCTTACACAGTTGAAGGATACAGGCAGGTTCTTAAACCCAGATATGATCCATTCCGAATCACAAATATAGGGTTAAACACAGCGATGTGCATATTACTTTGCTGTGTCACAGGATACATGGAGTAGACGCTGATGTTTGTTGTGTTAAAGGAACCATCCTGTGCATTATCTTGGTGTTGTGGATGGTCATGAAAATGCGAACCCTGTTGCAAAATCTGACACTGTGGCATCTGAATAGAAAATAAATGATTGTTCAGGCATAGGCGGTTTTAAACGGGGGCCGGGGGGGGCAGTGCCCCTGTAAAATTGCTCCTGGCCCCTGTTGTGGCCCCTGTGCTGAACAGATAATAAGCTTTATTAATTTCAACGTGCGCTGGCTCGAAGATCGGAACTGACATGACGGAGTGTTCTACACGGACTCCTTAAAGCGCTACACGCACACTGTTACCTGCAGCAGAAAGACCAGCAGCAGCGCAAATTGTAAACTTCGGACGTGAGAGATAACAGCTGCAGCCCTGCAAGAACTAGGCTACTGCAAAGAAGCGAAGGTAAGGAAAATTATTCAATTTTGTAACATCAGTGTTTGCACATATCCGTGTTTTACTGTTGTTGTTCACTACAATAATAAATCTGTTTTATTGCGCTTTCTTAAAAGTGCGTTACACAGCAATAAGTAGCCTAACTTAATATTTTTGGGAAATGGGTAAAATAACTGACAGTGTTTAACCTTCTTGTAAAACTCGAATGTCCTTGTGATATGTAGAGGCTACATTCCTCTCCGTTTACTTTTTAGTATAGGCCTACTGTAGGCTATCATCATGGAAAGGAGCAAGAAGGACATTATGTCCTTTTTTGCCCCTGTTGGCAAAAAGCAACATAGAGAGAGTAAGGAAGATGAAGATTATGAAAGAGGAGAGAGAGCCAGAGGTGGAGAGAGAGCCAGAGGTGGTGGTTGGAGAGGTGGAAAGTGAGGCATCTGAAAGGCAATCTGAGAGTGAGGATGAAGACATTCAGGATCAGATTGAGGGACAGAATGAGGGACAACCCAACGAGTCATTGGGACAACCAGATTCACCATGCATATCAAGTACAGCACCATCAGGTTTGTGATGTTGAACAAATGCGTGTGTGTGAGCAGTGTTGGCCTACAATTCATAGCCTACCCTGAAAGTGTGAAGTCTGAATAATAATTAATAAATATAAAATAAAAATAATAGATATAATAATAAATTAATAAATGAATAATGATAAATAAATGTTGTTCTCAGTAGCACTCTCATATTTACTATATTCATCTTTCTCCAGATATCAGCAAGTGCTTGGACGACACTCCAGTGCAGCCACATCTGAAGAAAAGATTCATTGTATGCAAAAATAGAAATCTTATTTTACAAAAAAGAGAAACATGGTTTTAAGATTTATTGAGCACAATTTATTTTATGTTTAGGCTATTGAGACAGAATGTTTATCTCATTGTATTTATGCTCAATGTATTTTGTTTTGGTTTTAAATAAACTAAACAAAACATTTTGAATGCTTAAATATTGCCATGTTTTGTCCATATGTGCCCCCCTGAAAAAACACTGGCCCCACCTCGGCCCCCCTAGTAATTTTGGTCTAGAACTGCCACTGTGTTCAGGGCTAACCCATGGTTATCACTTTAATCTGGCCCACACACTATGCACCAATGACACAAATCACAACCCTTGATTGAGCTTGATTATACTGTATCTCAAGATTAATATGGAACAGAGCTTACAGTTGGGTAATTTTTGTCCCCAAATTTATTATTTTTAGATAGGTTTGTTTGCATTTGCCACATTTTTGGTCCAAACTCCTAATATTATGAAATCATTAAATACACAACAGGCATGCCATTCCTATGTCTGTGCATAAGCTCAACTATATTTGGCCTAGAATTTCCTATTTGTGTGAGAGAGATTTTACACGGGCGGCACGGTGGTGTAGTGGTTAGCACTGTCGCCTCACAGCAAGAAGGTCCTGGGTTCGAGCCCCGTGGCCGGCGAGGGCCTTTCTGTGTGGAGTTTGCATGTTCTCCCCGTGTCCGCGTGGGTTTCCTCCGGGTACTCCGGTTTCCCCCACAGTCCAAAGACATGCAGGTTAGGTTAACTGGTGACTCTAAATTGACTGTAGGTGTGAATGTGAGTGTGAATGGTTGTCTGTGTCTATGTGTCAGCCCTGTGATGACCTGGCGACTTGTCCAGGGTGTACCCCGCCTTTCGCCCGTAGTCAGCTGGGATAGGCTCCAACTTGCCTGCAACCCTGTAGGACAGGATAAAGCGGCTAGAGATAATGAGATGAGATGAGAGATTTTACACACACACACACACAGTTTTTATTCAAATTTTCTCTTTCAAATCAGCTGATAATTGATAGTTACACTTTGAAACATTTGATAGTTTTACAATTTGAAACACTTGTTTAGTATTTGTGGTTTTATATATATATATATATATATATATATATATATATATATCCATTATCCATAGCTACTTATCCTGTACAGGGTCGCGGGCAAATTGGAGCCTATCCCAACTGACTATGGGCGAAAGGCGGGGTACACCCTGAACAAGTCACCAGGTCATCGCAGGGCTGACACACAGAGACAAACAACCATTCACACTCCCATTCACACCTACAGTCAATTTAGAGCCACCAATTAGCCTAACCTGCATGTCTTTGGACTGTGGGGGAAACCGGAGCACCTGGAGGAAACCCACACAGACACGGGGAGAACAGGAAAACTCCACACAGAAAGGCCCTCGTCGACTGCTGTGCTCGAACCCAGAACCTTCTTGCTGTGAGGCGACAGTGCTAACCACTACACTACTGTGCCGCCCTATTGTGTGTGTGTATATATGATTTGGCATAATTTGCTCACTATTATCCAAATAAGTATTGTGTCGAATTTGCTAAGTGAAATAATCTGAACTTGATCCCTGGCCCTGTCAATACCTGCTTTCCAATCCATCAACGTATTCTTTCTTTTTCTTCCTGCTCTCCTGGGCTGACTGCTTGTTGCGGATCTTGCGACGGATTTTCTTCAGAATCCTCTCCTCAAACTGATCATGAAAGAAAAAAATACAGGCACTGTATTACAGGCATGAAATCATATATATGAAATCCAGTGGCTGAACATTGTGGTGGTGAATGTGAATGTTATACCTTGGTAAGAGGAAGTTGACTTGGTAAAGTCACTCCCTCCTTGTCGAGTAGCTTCTTCTCATCTTCATTGAGAACCAGCTCCTGGCAAGATTGCTGTAAAGCTGGTGGAGGCTGAACAGAAAGCACAAATGTATGTATAATCCGTCATCTCATGGCAAAACACTTTCTGGGTAAAACTGGTTGGATTGTAGGGATTTTGATCCAAACTCTTCCTTATTTCATAAGTCCAAAAATTGGGTCTACTTCCATAAGCCTGAGCTAAATCTCTATGCTAAATACGATTTTTCTTTCCACCCAGTTTATTCTCTGGTGCTTCATGTGGCTTGACACTATGGGGACTCACAGGCTCTGGAGCACCAGAGAGCAGCAGATCCTTGATGGTGAGAGGGAAAGAGGTGGCCTGTTGAGCTGGGGGTACTTTGCAGACTTGGTGCATCCCTGCATGCTTTTCCAGTAAAATATCAGACTCCCAGCCATCTGAGGAAACAGATCATAGGATTTGTTTGACTTTTTGTGAGAGTGTGTGTCTGTGCATGCAGCTTACCACAAAGATATCTGCTTGTCTTCAGGGTGTAAAACAAAAATTTATATTTGACATCACATCACTTGTATCAAAGGACTATAACATTTATGTTTCGATTCCTCTTGGATGCAACAATACACCACAATTTGATGCTTCGAGCGGAATGCTACTAAAGGAAATGACTATTGATCTGTGAAGCTATTTTTTTTTACACATAGTATATAGTCAGCTCACCGGGTTTGATGGTCATAGCTGTGTTTGGCGCAGGAGCATAATGTGTTTGTGGAGGCACATAGAAGGGATCCAGAGGAGGACTGCCAGGAGGTGGAGGGCTGTCATTCTGGTCAGAGTGTGGATCCTCACTTATTCCACTGTCACTTGGAGAAGGCGGCCATAATGGAGAGCCAGACGCAGAGTCAGTCCCACTCGGCAAGGCGCTGAAGTAGTCTTCAATACCCTGAGCTGGCATCATCATCTACCAAAGAAAGACAAAATACACACTACTGAATGTAGTAAAAGTCCAGGGAGATGTGCTGAAGGTGGTGAAGCCTGTTAGATGCATCACTCACATTAGGGTCTTGCATCGGCCAAGGCTGGTCATTATGAGTTATCATGTTCTCGTGGCTCAAGATGCCATCGGTCTTATCGAAAAGCAGATCCAGCAGCTCTATCCCATCACAAGCCTGTATTGTGAAACATGAATGTTTATATAACTCAATGCTGTTTCCTGTCAATTTGATTTACTGGGTACAAAATAAGATTGATGCAAAGAGAACAACTAAGAAAATATCTCTATCATTTTGTCTGACACAAAACATACAGCTTTGTTGTAAAGTTCACTTGTGTATATTCTGAACTTTGGTCTTCGGTGTGCGTAATACATCTGGACTAACTCGATAAAGACAACACTGTGTTTCTGCTGAAAACATGTCCCTGAATCCTAAATAAAAGCTACTCACCTGTTCTGTGCAGAATTCCATCACTGCAGCCTGTCACGGACACCGCCACCAATCTAATTACAATAGTAAGAAAATGTTTTGTTCTTAAAAATAAACAAGCAAACAGATTTGTAAGCTACTCCGTGGTGTTTTAGTCCTGCCTTTGTCTCTGTCTGTCTGATCCCACTGTGGGGACAAAGTTTAAATTCCAACACTGCACTCTGATCATCAGGAATCATCCTGCGTCCCATTGGTTGCGACTAGGTGACGTACACTACCGTTCAAAAGTTTGGGGTCACTTTGAAATGTCCTTATTTTTGAAAGAAAAGCACTGTTCTTTTCAATGAAGATCACTTTAAACTAATCAGAAATACACTCTATACATTGCTAATGTGGTAAATGACTATTCTAGCTGCAAATGTCTGGTTTTTGGTGCAATATCTCCATAGGTGTATAGAGGCCCATTTCCAGCAACTCTCACTCCAGTGTTCTAATGGTACAATGTGTTTGCTCATTGCCTCAGAAGGCTAATGGAGGATTAGAAAACCCTTGTACAATCATGTTAGCACAGCTGAAAACAGTTTAGCTCTTTAGAGAAGCTATAAAACTGACCTTCCTTTGAGCAGATTGAGGCCAAGTTTACATTAGACCGTATCTGTCTCGTTTTCTTCACGGACGCACTGTCCGTTTACATTAAAACGCCTGGAAACGCCAGGAAACGGGAATCCGCCAGGGTCCACGTATTCAATCTAGATCGTGTCTGGTCCGGTGCTGTGTAAACATTGAGAATACGCGGATACGCTGTGCTGAGCTCTAGCTGGCGTCGTCATTGGACAACGTCACTGTGACATCCACCTTCCTGATTCGCTGGCGTTGGTCATGTGACGCGACTGCTGAAAAACGGCGCGGACTTCCGCCTTGTATCACCTTTCATTAAAGAGTATAA
This sequence comes from Neoarius graeffei, assembly GCF_027579695.1. NCBI lineage: Eukaryota > Metazoa > Chordata > Actinopteri > Siluriformes > Ariidae > Neoarius > Neoarius graeffei. Next base: position 45,343,541 of record NC_083583.1, read on the forward strand.
AAGTATGAAAATACTGCAAATACTGATGCAAATACTGCCCATTGTGTAGTTATGATTGTCTTTAGGCTTGCCATCCTTCCACTTGCAAGTGGTAAGTGACGCGCATGCCCGACATGCACTGGGATCACACACACAGCGGCTCAGTCCCAAATCACTGCTTGTGCGCTTCACTCGCGCGCTCTGTGAGCTGCGCAGGGCCGGAGTGCGCACCCTCCAGAGGGCACTCGCTGTTCAGGGCGGAGTGATTTGGAGCGCAGGATGCCTGCGGAGCCGAGCGTATCCGTGTATTGGCGTTGCTGTGTGCACGCGAATCGTGTATTGGCGTTGCTGTGTGCACGCTAATCGTTTTAAAAACGTTAATCTGATGATCCGCTGCTACGGTCTAATGTAAACCCCACCTGAGTTTCTGGAGCATCACATTTGTGGGGTCGATTAAATGCTCAAAATGGCCAGAAAAATGTCTTGACTATATTTTCTATTCATTCTACAACTTATGGTGGTAAATAAAAGTGTGACTTTTCATGGAAAACACAAAATTGTCTGGGTGACCCCAAACTTTTGAACAGTAGTGTATGTCTTGGAGACATTATGATGAAATGCCAACTAACATTTCCAGAAATCAAATTTCCAAAAATAACTGAATTCAAATAAGCAAATGATTATTCGAGCAAATTATATTCCTTCGTTTATTCATTATCTGATTACCTAATAGTACTAAATATGTGAAAAGAGCAAAATGCTAGGGTGTTTTTGTTGTTGTTGTTGTTGTTGTTGTTATTACTAAAATAGCAGGTTCCATAACTTTGACTCAGATCTTTGGTTTGGTTTTTGACCGTGTGATCACACGCCTGTTCTGACCTGATCAGCTCAAGGGTCATATATTCCATTTCTGTTTAAAGTAGGTCTGATAGCATAGCATGACCTTTAACACAGTTTATTCTACGGCTCATTTGAATACTCTATTCTGATTGGTCAATTACAGCATTGTGTGCACTGTTATTTCTGTATTTAATATGTACAACAGACCATTGCCGTGGACCGTGTCATGAGCGGAAACAATAAAATCATTTTTAAATCAATATTTTGTGTCAAATTATTGATTTCTTTCAGAAGTGTCCATGCATAAGCAGAATAATGTACAGCCCTTTCAGTGTGATTCAATGCATCACCCTTTCAGGGTCTGTTTCACAGTAATGATCAGGCTGGCAGTATATTTTCCCTTTGCTTAGATCACCTGTCATATATACATTTGTTATGAAATTGTGTTGTCGTTTACTAAGGCTTTATTATGACACACTATAATTTTATTGCACTTTATAGGAACTAAGGACCTCAAATATATTGAGGTCCTTTATGGTGACTATGATATCTTACACTACCATGGTGTTTTCCGGTACCGGTAAGTACATTTATTGTGACAATGACACACCTTTATATTATCTTAAACCTGACAATTATTATACTCTTAACAATGATATCATCATGATTTTACTGTGGTACATTTGTTAATTATGTCACTACTGACACTCCTATGGGTTGCTAAATCTTTGAAAGACATGGTTCGATATTGGGTCGATGTTTGCTATAAAAGATTTTATAGCCTTTTACCTGGTCTCAACTCATGTATGTAACTGTGGTAAGACCTTGTTTATTTATTGTGTGATGTTATTTTATTCCAGGACTTTGTACACACACACACACACACACACACACACACACACTACAAAAAAAAAAGATTAATTTTTATGAATTCATTTAATGAAATTACTAACAAACATTAGTGTGGCACATGTAACATTAATTCTTTTATCCACCATTTTTGTATACAGTGTCTTGCAAAAGTATTCATCCCCTTTTGTCAAGTTGTTTGAGCTTGTTTGCTACACTAAGTAACTTTAAAAACACACATTGATAAAACTTGCTGAATTCGTGCTGAGTTTATCTCAAGAAGAAAATAAATATATCACAATGGAAAAATAACTTCGTTCCGCCCGAATAAGTTCCAAATCTGTGCTCAAATCAGAATTTAAGGGAGTGGTACTCAATAACGTACAATATGACTTGGGTAGTCAATGACATGGACAGGCTTTAATTTTCAAACAAATTTTGCATACACTGTACACACACAATCTTGCCTATAAATACCCGGAGGAAATGATGGGAAAATTGTCATTATTGAAGATGCCACGCCTAAGCCAAAATCAACGTGAACAGGCCATCGGGATGTTGCGTGCCGGAAGTACACAGACAGAGGTCGCCCGGCACTTCGGTGTTCATCATTCGACCATTTCCCGTTTGAGTCAGCGTTACAGACAGACAGGGAGCACCAGGGATCGTCCACGCCCTGGTCAGCCTCGAGTCACGACGCCAGTTCAGGATCAGCACATCAGGCTAGCTCACCTCCGTGACAGATTCCTGACACCCTCAGTCACTGCTGCTGAGACCCCTGGACGACACAGACCCAGAATCTCCAGCATGACGGTCCGAGCATGGACCAACTGTCACTTTGAATTTTTTTTTATTGTGAATTAATTCTTGAGTTTGACAATAAATGTCCTTTATCGATGTTTCAAGATGTGTGTGCATTACATACAATATCATAAATTTCAAATATATGCATGGATCTAAAGTGATATCGTGTTGAATTCCATTGTGCGTTTTTAAAGTTACTTAGTATATTTCCCCAACTTGAAAGGGACTCTGATATTTGCTGGAGGTTTGGGTAACAATCTCCCTCCCACTTTGGCTTTACCCAGGTCCGGCTTAACCCAAGGAACTTTTTTGCTGCCCTCCACGTCCAGGCACTGGTCTTGAGCAGCATGCCAAGGTTGCTGAACCGCTTGACATCTACCAGGCCCCGCACCACTGACCTCACAGGTGGTTTCAGCTGCATGACCAGCAGAGCCATCCACACTGAAGTGGCCAACTCTACATCCACTGATGAGTTCCTGATGGCCTATCAGAGGTTCATATCAATCCGGGGGCATCCAAGGAAGGTCTGGTTGGACCCTGGCACCAACTTTGTAGGTGCAAAGCCATTCCTGGAAGAGCTGTATGGATTTCTGGATAGCCAAAACAAGGTTGCCCTGGAGGAGACTGCTCCATTGGTGTTTGTCCTGTTTTGTCGCATGTCAAGCTGGAATTACAGGACATCTTGCGCACACACACTAACTCATAACTAGAGGAAATCTAGGCTAGGCAACCCACCTACATGCATTTTTGAGAGCAAACTAGAGATCTCAAAGGAAATCCACATGGACACTGGAAAGAAAATGTAGTGAAGCTCTACACACAGGAGCTGCTATATTTTAGGAAGCCTACAGTGCTTGTGCTTGTGGTTCAGTCGGTACTAAAGCTGCTTCAATAGTTAGTTCAATAGTTATAGCTGCTTCAATAGTTTAATAATTACAAAAGCATTCATCCATACAGACTTGTGGCCTTCAAAAGACTGATTTCATCCTACCATTCATGAAAAATTAATGTATCCCTGAACATGCGTGTTCAGGTGTGAATAGTCATTATTAGAAACTACTAAAGCAGCTTTTTAATAAGACTCCTGGTTAAATATTTCAAAGAACACTGGGGCGTATGCTAGCTTGATAAACTTTACATGAGTCTACTCATCATTAATGCATTGAATTCTTTCTTCTCATTCAGTGGACTAAAGGAGGAGGTGAAAATGTGATTTCTGACACTAGAGCTAGAAGTTCATGGTGTGAATTCAGATAGTCAGCCAGTTCATCTTTCTCTATACAGGTAACTGAATCTCAGGACTTCATGTTGGGAAAAGAATTTAAAGGAGATGCTCTATAGTTTCTCTAATGGCGGGATCAGACTACATAATCTTTTTGTTTTTCATGATGATCACCATGTGAGATTAGGCAATCATAGTGCCATAAATTCTTCCTGTCTTGGTCAGGAGACTGGCAACACTACAAGTTTGACCCCGACCAATCATTATCCATGTCCTTGCATGTCATCAAGGAGGAGGGTCAAGAAATTGTCAATCATGGCTACAGAAGGAACATGTTGTAAGACTTGTCAAACTACGCAAGAAAATGCAAAAATTCTGACTTGCTAGACTGTTTGTTGGGGTGTCGTAAGGCATCCCAGACACCACATCACTGTTTTTTATTATGTCACACTACAAGGACTGTTTGTTGTTCCTAACATTCATATTCGGACCCAACCCTGGAAATTTGTTGGCCACGACAAAATCGTGTCAAAATCAGGTTGAATTCATGTAGACTGATCCCTGCATTAGACACTAATGACAACAAATGTAGAGTGGCACAGTGGTGTAGTGGTTAGTACTGTCACCTCACAGCAAGAAGGGCCTGGGTTCGAGCACAGCAGCCAACGAGGGTCTTTCTGTGTGGGGTTTGCATGTTCTCCCCGTGTCTGCATGGGTTTCCTCCGGGTGCTCCGGTTTCCCCCAAAGTCCAAAGACATTGAGGTTAGGCTAATTGGTGGCTCTAAATTGACCGTAGGTATGAGTGTGAATGGTTGTTTGTCTCTATGTGTCAGCCCTGCGATGACCTGGTAACTTGTCTAGGGTGTACCCCGCCTCTCGCCCATAGTCAGCTGGGATAGGATCCAGCTCGCCTGCGACCCTGCACAGGATAAGCAGCTACAGATAATGGATGGATGGACATCAAATGGAAATAAATGGAGACATCTGCTCAAGTCTACTGTCTGTCAGCTTTTTCACCTGAGACAAAAGACTCCAGTAGGCTAATCTGTCTCCTCTTGTGTTTCAAATGATTCTTAAAACTGCCAAGTTAATAATGTGTGAAATTCAATACAAATATACAAGCAAATTTTGGACAATGTATGCTTGGAGAGAAAAACAGTTTGCTTTTGATATACTATCATGTCCAACTATACTTGTAGAAAAGTACATTATGTATGAAATTATTTTATATGCCAGCTATTATTTTAGTTGTAGATATAGTGTTGTGGTTATGAAGGTATTTGAGAATGCTAGACACTCAGGTATAATTATTTATTTCTATTTTTAATGCGAGCAAGTTTGATCCTGAAACATTTGTTAATCCTTAATTTTTCATCATTTAAAATTGTGAGATTTTAATTGAAATATTTCAAATACATTTTACTTTAATATCATTTGAACTTGAGTTTGACAAGCTGACACTATGGACAACATTTGAAAAATTGTTTGACAAAATAAACTAGCCAGGGGCGGCACGGTGGTGCAGTGGTTAGTGATTTCGCCTCACAGCAAGAAGGTCTGGGTTCGAGCCCCGTGGCCGGTGAGGGCCTTTCTGTGCGGAGTTTGCATGCTCTCCCTGTGTCCGCTGGGTTTCCTCCGGGTGCTCCGGTTTCCCCCACAGTCCAAAGACATGCAGGTTAGGTTAACTGGTGACTCTAAATTGACCGTAGGTGTGAATGTGAGTGTGATTGGTTGTCTGTGTCTATGTGTCAGCCCTGTGATGACCTGGCGACTTGTCCAGGGTGTACCCCGCCTTTCGCCCATAGTCAGCTGGGATAGGCTCCAGCTTGCCTGCGACCCTGTAGAACAGGATAAAGCGGCTACAGATAATGAGATGAGAATGAAAATAAACTAACCAGTGATTAATCGACAAAAAAGGGTGGGGTTTTTTTGTTTTTGTTTTTTTTTTACTCATCACCAATGTCAGAAATAGGGATAGAGTAGGACTCCATTTCTGTCCCCCAGGGTATAATCTACATTAATGTACCCCCTAGGGCTCATTATTGGACCTCAAGGTGCAACAATGTGTACTTTTTTTAGGGCCTAAAATTTACATATGTATTTCCAAGCAGTATATAAAAGGTACTGCCCCAGTGACAAGCTGTTGTACCCCTATAAGGTACAACAAATATACTTTATAATATAATAATGTACTTTATTTTCTGAGAGTGAAGAAACTTCACAGGGAGTGTAAAATGGTAAAATGTTGTCCCTGATGATGACAATTGTGCTGTTTGTCTCTGTTTTCTCTCCATTTTTATTCCTTTAAATGTCATTTAATATTTGTGACAAGGATTATATCTACAGTAAATGACACACATGCAAGAATCCTCCAAGATACACTATATTGTCAAAAGTATTTGCTCACCTGCCTTGACTCGCATATGAGCTTAAGTGACATCCCATTCCTAATCCATAGGGTTCAATATGACGTCGGTCCACCCTTTGCAGCTAGAACAGTTTCAAATCTTCTGGGAAGGCTGTCCACAAGGTTTAGGAGTGTGCTTATGGGAATGTTTGACCATTCTTCCAGAAGCGCATTTGTGAGGTCACACACCGATGTTGGACAAGAAGGCCTGGCTCTCAGTCTCCGCTCTAATTCATCCCAAAGGTGTTCTATCGGGTTGAGGTCAGGACTCTGTGCAGGCCAGTCAAGTTCACCCACACCAGACTCTGTCATCCATGTCTTTATGGACCTTGCTTTGTGCACTAGTGCACAGTCATGTTGGAAGAGGAAGGGGCCAGCTCCAAACTGTAAAAACAGTCTGCATGCCTAGGTGCTTGATTTTATACACCTGTGGCCATGGAAGTGATTGGAACACCTGATTCCGATAATTTGGATGGGTGAGCAAATACTTTTGGCAATATAGTGTATCAAAGAGAAACCTTTCAGCAAAGAACATTTCCTCTAGGTTAAGTTCTAGTGTCAGCACGTCTATACATTCCACAACTGGTTTTATCAAATTTTGAAGCCAGGGACTCTTTTCACTGCAGAAATAATCCACAAACCCCCTCTGCCACATTTATTTTATTAACTATTCAAATAGACGCATTGTTCAAATGTGTACAATAATATTCAGGCTACTTTTTAAAATTCTTGAACTTTGTCTTCTCAATGAGTTTTTATTTCTGAACTTTCCAAAGACAAATCTGATCCAAGTTGAAATGATTTATAGTTCTATTTGCTTTTCAGCTATTAAAAAGTTGGCCATTAAACATGACCAGCTGAACAGGCTGATAACTAAAAGAATGTAGTTACAGTTATGAAATGGTGGGCTGATTTCCAGCATTTAGAAAACTACTTAAAGTTTTCTTTAAAGCACTTTTTTTTTACATTCAATCACATAGGCCATGAACTACAATTACTTCTGCTTCAATCAGACCTCAATCAAAGCTCTTTGATTAAAGCCGTCTTCTATAAAAGCAGACTTCTATAAGGTCCATGGTTATCAAAAGCCAGGTTTCATTTTAACCTTCATGATAAATTGATCTAACCCTGAACATGCATATTGGGCTATTAACATTAATGTAGTCTATCAAAGGAGCATTCATGTGTTAAACTAGCTTATAATAAGTTATTGGTTATGCTATGTGTGTAGTATTCAGTCTTAATGGATTGTAGAATGCTACTGCTGAATATTTTGCTACCTGATAGTGTTTTAGGAAGCTATGAATATTTAACCGTCCAAAAATACTTGAATGCTTAAACTTTTTTTTTTCTTCAGGGGATTTAGTAGCTTCCTGGCAGTTGCCTTTTTAACCACTGCTCATTCCTCTGCAGCCACTAATGATAGTAATGAACAAAACATTTGCAGTCTTGTCAAATTTGCTTCCACCTCCGACCTACTGTATATCATCTGAAGGCATTTTCACCAGTACTCAAACCAGAAAATCTCATTTTATGAAATGAATACACTCTTAGGCAAAAAAAAAGGAAAAAGCCCAAGCAAAAAGAATGCATGACAGTGGGGGCGGGGTAAGCAAAGAATAAAAAAGTTAACAAGTAATGAGTGAAAAGAACATGCAGAGTAAGATTTTCCTTTACATTTTTTCAAATACTGAAGTCTTTGTAGTGTGAATGGTTGTCTGTGTCTATGTGTCAGCCCTGTGATGACCTGGCGACTTGTCCAGGGTGTACCCCGCCTTTCGCCCGTAGTCAGCTGGGATAGGCTCCAGCTTGCCTGCGACCCTGTAGAACAGGATAAAGCGGCTAGAGATAATGAGATGAGATGAGATGAGATGAGATGAAGTCTTTGTGGTAAACCTGCAGTCTTTTACACACAAACATTTCAATGTTCCATTCGTTTTTAATGACTGGACCCCCCACGGATGATTATACAGGCTGCCAAAATGTTGTATTAGGTGTCTTAACATGAAGTTGGTCCTAACTTTGAATGATCTGCAGGCAAAATGAACCTTTGCCCATCTGTCCCAAAGTGTGGATGTATCAATGACTGCACTGCTATTAATTTGGTCAGTGTCTCTTAAAAAGCACTACCATCGTCTGCATAAATATTATCCATCCATCCATTATCTGTAGCCGCTTATCCTGTTTTACAGGGTCGCAGGCAAGCTGGAGCCTATCCCAGCTGACAATGGGCAAGAGGCGGGGTACACCCTGGACAAGTCGCCAGGTCATCGCAGGGCTGACACATATGGCCCTTTTCCACTACCCTTTTTCAGCTCTCTTCAGCTCACTTCAGCCCGACACGGCTCGCGTTTCGACTATCTCAGAGCAGCACGACTCAGCTCGCTTCAGCCCTGCTCAGGCCCCAAAACTCGCACCATTTTGGAGTAGGGCTGAAGCGAGCCAAACCGAGCTGAGTGGGGCTAGGGGCGTGAGGAGACACTCTCCTGTGCACTGATTGGTGAGGAGGAGTGTCCTCACACGCCCACACACGCCCCGTGAGCACGCTGGGATCTGTAAACACCGTAAACCCGGAAGAAGAATAATTATGAATTACGAGAATTTCTGAAGCCTTATGCGCCTCGCCTCATCTATACGCTCTTGCCAGTATCTGTTGGCGTTGTCGGTGACAACAAGCCACAGCACCAAGACCAGCAACACTAACGACTCCATGTCCTCCATGTTTATTGTTTACTATCCGGGTCGTGAGACTACCACTTAAAAGATCACTGATGTCACTGTTTGCGCCGCCTAACGACATCACGTGACGTCCACCCACTTTCGCTAACTCCACCCAATGTGTCCACCCACTTCCAGCCAGCACGGTTCAGCGCGGTTGTAGTCGAAATGCAACTCCAACAGCCCCACTCAGCTCGACTCAGCTCGACTCAGCACGGCACGGCTCAGCCCTACTCAGCTGCGTTGGTAGTGGAAAAGCGGCAATAGAGACACACAACCATTCACACTCACATTCACACCTATGGTCAATTTAGAGTCACCAGTTAGCCTAACCTGCATGTCTTTGGACTGTGGGGGAAACTGGAGCACCCGGAGGAAACCCACGCGGACACGGGGAGAACATGCAAACTCCACACAGAAAGGCCCTCGCCGGCCACGGGGCTCGAACCCAGGACCTTCTTGCTGTGAGACAACAGTGCTAACCACTACACCACCCACCATAAATATTATGTAATACTCAATACAGTTCCTGTAGTATTTTTTAAACCAATATTGGTTAACAAATATACAGGATGGACTGATCAGTTAACCAGGAAAAGATCATGAATTAAATGAAGCAATTATTTTGAAACAATTAATGCTTTATGCATAATTACTAATGAACAAACTTGAAAAGTAATTATTTGTTACTAAATAGTTAATATTAGATTATATTAACTTACTGAAGGAAACAATGGGAAAACTAATGTACAGCCCCGATTCCAAAAAAGTTGGGACAAAGTACAAATTGTAAATAAAAACCGAATGCAATAATTTACAAATCTCAAAAACTGATATTGTATTCACAATAGAACATAGACAACATATCAAATGTTGAAAGTGAGACATTTTGAAATTTCATGCCAAATATTGGCTCATTTGAAATTTCATGACAGCAACACATCTCAAAAAAGTTGGGACAGGGGAAATAAGAGGCTGGAAAAGTTAAAGGTACAAAAAAGGAACAGCTGGAGGACCAAATTGCAACTCATTAGGTCAATTGGCAATAGGTCATTAACATGACTGGGTATAAAAAGAGCATCTTGGAGTGGCAGCGGCTCTCAGAAGTAAAGATGGGAAGAGGATCACCAATCCCCCTAATTCTGTGCCGACATATAGTGGAGCAATATCAGAAAGGAGTTCGACAGTGTAAAATTGCAAAGAGTTTGAACATATCATCATCTACAGTGCATAATATCATCAAAAGATTCAGAGAATCTGGAAGAATCTCTGTGCGTAAGGGTCAAGGCCAGAAAACCATACTGGGTGCCCGTGATCTTCGGGCCCTTAGACGGCACTGCATCACATACAGGCATGCTTCTGTATTGGAAATCACAAAATGGGCTCAGGAATATTTCCAGAGAACATTATCTGTGAACACAATTCACCATGCCATCCGCCATTGCCAGCTAAAACTCTATAGTTCAAAGAAGAAGCCGTATCTAAACATGATCCAGAAGCGCAGACGTCTTATCTGGGCCAAGGCTCATTTAAAATGGACTGTGGCAAAGTGGAAAACTGTTCTGTGGTCAGACGAATCAAAATTTGAAGTTCTTTATGGAAATCAGGGACGCCGTGTCATTCGGACTAAAGAGGAGAAGGACGACCCAAGTTGTTATCAGCGCTCAGTTCAGAAGCCTGCATCTCTGATGGTATGGGGTTGCATTAGTGTGTGTGGCATGGGCAGCTAACGCATCTGGAAAGACACCATCAATGCTGAAAGGTATATCCAGGTTCTAGAGCAACATATGCTCCCATCCAGACGACGTCTCTTTCAGGGAAGACCTTGCATTTTCCAATATGACAATGCCAAACCACATACTGCATCAATTACAGCATCATGGCTGCGTAGAAGAAGGGTCCGGGTACTGAACTGGCCAGCCTGCAGTCCAGATCTTTCACCCATAGAAAACATTTGGCGCATCATAAAACGGAAGATACAACAAAAAAGACCAAAGACAGTTGAGCAATTAGAATCCTACATTAGACAAGAATGGGTTAACATTCCTATCCCTAAACTTGAGCAACTTGTCTCCTCAGTCCCCAGACGTTTATAGACTGTTGTAAAGAGAAAAGGGGATGTCTCACAGTGGTAAACATGGCCTTGTCCCAACTTTTTTGAGATGTGTTGTTGTCATGAAATTTAAAATCACCTAATTTTTCTCTTTAAATGATACATTTTCTCAGTTTAAACATTTGATATGTCATCTATGTTCTATTCTGAATAAAATATGGAATTTTGAAACTTCCACTGCATTCCGTTTTTTTTTTTTTACAATTTGTACTTTGTCCCAACTTTTTTGGAATCGGGGTTGTAATTGTAACATTACCATTTACACATATTACAAATGACATGGAAAATATTTCAAGCAAAATACAGTCACACACTTTATTAAGAACACCTCTACACTGGACAGTTGAAAACTGGAAAAACATCAGTCAGTCGAGCCGTAGCATCAGATTGTTGTTCTTGGCTGACAGGAGAGGAACCTGATGTGTTGCTGTAATCCACCCCCCTTATAGTTTGACATGTTAGAACACAAAGCCTTTATTTGTCACATATACAGTACTGTACAAAAGTCTTAGGCACCCTATTTTTTTCATACAAACTTTATTATTGATTTCTATTTTATGACTTCTACATTATCGAGTCAGTACAAAAACGTTTTAGAGTTCCAAACATTCGTTTTCCAGCACAAAATTAAATGTTATAGAAAAAAAAATTTTTTGAGCAGCATATTACATAAGAGAGCATTTTTCAGCTTAAAGCTAGATGGCTTTTCAATTTCATAAAATTGGTGAAATATATGTTTATTTCTGTAATATCTAAAAAAAAAAAAACCAGGCCATTCTGTGGCTGGGAAGTTATTTAATTTGAGGGGATTCCTGAGCAAATAATGTGCATGAAATCGCTCACTTCGCACAGTCAGGCAGACAGAGGAAGTCCGTGTGCGCATGCGCAGGGTTACCTTCTTTTTCTTCATTTGGGTTTTACAGCAGCTGGCATCCAGTGTTGCATTACTGCCATCTACAGGTTTGCCTTGACCGTGCACTGACAATTCCATCATTCTGTCACAAAACGAACAGCTGATCACACCGAGGTGCTCGCTGACCGCCGATATTTATTAGTTTGGTCCTGCATTTCCTCTCCTTCGCAACATAACATCTTTTCTTCTCGCTTTCTGTTACTATAGTCGGTCTTTCATATTTCATTTACATCCTCCATTATTCTCTCCTGTTTCAAATTTGTATCCCACAATGCTTTGCGTGAACGGGGAAAGCCCACCACGTGATGCATGACATAGTATCTTGTGTTGCATCATGGTGAAGCAGGAAAAAATAGCAGAGAATTTAGGGCCACGTGGCCATAAATTCATTAATCGTTCTATTTTTTCAAAAAAAACTAATAAAATTGGAAGTCTGTAATTTGAATTCAGTAGCTTTCGGTCCACTACACAAAGATAATTGGATTTCAGGGAAAATTCTTTTTATGACCTACACTTGAAAAATCTGAAAGGCAGTCTAGCTTTAAAAAAGAAAACATAATGAAGGCTGCTGGGTTTTGCTGCAAAATTAAGAAGCGAGTGTGACAGTCAAAGTGTCCAGAAGACCTGTGGCTGGTTCTGTAAGATGCTCAGTAAAACCTACAGCTCATTTCCTTATAAAACTGCACTCATTGTACCGGAGACTACTATTTTTTAATTTTTTTATTTAAAGGGGTACCAAATATAATATATACAGTTGCTGATGTGACAAAGTAACGTATTCTTAAGTATTCTATCAAATTTATATACTAGAAAACAACAAAATATCTTGGTAATTGTAAATATAATATTTGGTACGCTAAACGGCACAAGAGTCGCCATTTTTAAAAGACCGTGACGTCAGCCCTACCCACTGCACTAGGAGAGAAGCGTGTAATCATGGCGTCGGGTGCATCAAGTGAAAGCGACAGCTCTGTCGAATCATACGAAGAGATCCCGCAAGACACACTGCAAGCAGGCTATGGCTTAGAAGGGTACCAGTTTGAATCTAGGAGAGGTACTCTCGACTCCGGTGATGACGAAAGAAGAGAAGAAAGCTCGAACTCGCTTGGTGTTTTTCAGCGGAAACGAGTGAAAAGACACGTCTGGAGGATCGTTATGCTTTCCATCGGTCCTGTTATTACACCCGAAAGCAACACACTGTGGCATTGTGTAGCCGATCACTTACAATTCATCCTACTTTCCGATTCACACGTGCTATTCCCAACCTCAATGAGCCAACACAACTGGGCACATACATACGTCATGAGTGTTACGCAGAGAAAATGAACGTGCATTCTGATTGGATAAAATTAATATCATGGCGGGCTGTTCAAACTGCGGAAATAGTTTGCTCGAGCTACTTTCAAAACACTATAACTTTCCAACCTTAGAACAAAAAAACTTTTGTAAGTCTTGAATAAGGTTCGTTAATGTGTGTTTTATGTTATATTTACTCTATATATTGCCCTCTGTTCCCCTTTAAGCAAAGGGTCATCTCACACTAAATATCAGCTTTGTTTCATTTATTATGGCTTACTGATGTTTATAGTATTTTTAAATGTTGAAACATTTTATTTCATTATGTTTAAGCCAGGTAGTACAGTGGTGTAGTGGTTAGCACTGTCACCTCACAGCAAAAAGGTCCTGGGTTTGAGTCCAGTGGCCGGCGAGGACCTTTCTGTGTGGAGTTTGCATGTTCTCCCCGTGTCTGTGTGGGTTTCCTCTGGGTGCTCCGGTTTCCCCCACAGTCCAAAGACATGCAGGTTAGGCTAATTGGTGGCTCTAAATTGACCGTAGGTGTGAATGTGAGTGTGAATGGTTGTTTGTCTCTGTGTCAGCCCTGTGATGATCTGGTGACTTGTCCAGGGTGTACTCTGCCTCTCGCCCATAGTCAGTTGGGATAGGCTCCAGCTCGCCTGCGACCCTGTAGAACAGGATAAGCAGCTATAAATAATGGATGGATGTTTCAGCCATTTTTGGTCTACAGCATTTCTTTACATGTGCCTAAGACTTTTGCACAGTACTGAACATTACAGAGAAATTCTTTCATCATATATCTCAGCTTGTTAGGAAGCCGGGGTCGCAGCACAGGGTCAGCCATGATACGACACTCCTGGAGCAGATAGGGTTACGTGCCTTGCACAAGGGCCGAGCAGTGGCAGTTTGGTGGTGCTGGAGCTTGAACCCCTGATCTTCTGAGCCTTTAATCATTGAACCACCTGTGCAGTCTGATGTGTTTCTGCTCACCATGGTTGTAACGATTGGTTATTTGAATTAGTATCGCTCAAACCAGTCTGGCCATTCTCCTCTGACATTCTCATCAGTAAGGTGTTTCCACCAGCAGACCGGCTGTTCAGTGTTTTTTTCCCTTGCACCAATCTGTTTAAACTCTAAAGACTGCTGTGTGTGAAAATCCCAGGAGAACAGCAGCTTCTGAAATGCTCAAGCCAGCACATCTGGCATCACCAACCATCGAAAAGACACATGAATATGGATTTTCTTTATACAGGAATGAAAATAGCATCTGTTTTATTGACTTTTCTCATGTCCATATGTTTTGAATGTTTTTCAACACAATCAACCTCAATAAGTAAAGTTCGTACAGTATTTATGGTGCTGTAACTAAGTGAAACAATATTGTTTCATTCAGGACGCCATAGTAAAATCTTTCTCTTTCCCATCTTCAGACACACCTAAACTAAAAATTCCGAATACCTGGTTGTGTGATGAAAACACAACCACTGACTGCCTTCACCGCCTTATGAAAAAGAGGGATTAAAAATTAAAACTATTGGTTTTTATGTGAGTGCAAAATCCAGGCCGTAAAAGACATGCTCTTACTTTATCAAATCCATTTGTCCTTTCAAACGTCACTGTTCTGCAAGCTTCCTGGAGTTTGAACAGTGACCTGCCTGAAGAAAAGTTTAAGGTTAAAGCTCGTTGTGTTTTTTTCCCCTCACTTTTTAATTCATATGGAGCGCTTGTGTATACTTTGGGTGTCAAATGATGAAACAAACCAAGGGTAAAATAAATCAAAAGACTTTCCTCTAAGAAAAAGAATTAGACTGTAATTAAAAAAAATTCAAAAACTATTTTTAAAAATTGCAGTGCATGTTTGTACCTGACTTGCTAAGCAACTCAGCAACTTATGCTTCATACCAAAATGAGAGCCTGAGAGAGAAAGATAATGTATGACTTTTTCAACTTTAATGTGAAGTCACACATTAATGTGAAGGTTTTTTTTTTTCTAAGACAGTCCTACTACAATAGTGTATAAAATACAAGAGAAAATTCCTCTTTATCTGCACCCTACAAAGAGCAGGCCATCGCACCCAATTCAGTCCATGTACTGACTGAGAATTGCTTAGAAGAAGTGCCCACTAAACTCCAGGTGAACATCAAAGCATTTACAGACATCACTGCTCACAGCGGGTCAACACTCGAAAATGTCTTGCTTGAATTTGCTCTTCTGGAGAGGTCAGAACAGAGCACAAATACATTAGTGAGGTGAACTGAAGTTCACACTGGTATGGAAGAAAACTTCTGTAATTATGCATCCTAGACAGGAAGTCAAAGTAAGATTTGCTTAATTCATCTGTTTTAGGGGGGAAAAAATGCACTGATTTATTGAATTGTTACCACTGTGTGGAGAGGGCAAAAATATTCCCAGTCAAGGGAATGGACTGTTGATTGATTGATTGATTGATTGATTGACCTTATTTTCTGTGAAATTTTCTGTAACCTTAAATATGTGAGCAATAATTTTGGATTTGCTTATATTCCAATATTCAGACTTGAATTAGAAATTTAAGATGATAAATTATTGAATCTGGTGTCACCCACAAGAGGATGGGTTCCCTTTTGAGTTTGACTCCTTTCAAGCTTTCTTCCTCTTGTTGCCTCAGGGAGGGAAGAAGACTATTATTATTATCCATCCATCCATTATCTGTAGCCACTTATCCTGTTCTACAGGGTCGCAGGCAAGCTGGAGCCTATCCCAGCTGACTGTGGGTGAGAGGCGAGGTACACCCTGGACAAGTCGCCAGGTTATCGCAGGGCTGACACATAGACAAATAATCATTCACACTCACATTCACACCTACGGTCAATTTGGAGCCACCAATTAACCTAGCCTGCATGTCTTTGGACTGTGGGGGAAACCGGAGCACCCGGAGGAAACCCACGCAGACACAAGGAGAACATGCAAACTCCACACAGAAAGGCCCTCGCCGGCCACGGGGCTCGAACCCGGACCTTTTTGCTGTGAGGCGACAGTGCTAACCACTACACCACTGTGCCACCCTATTATTATTATTATTATCCATCCATCCATTATCTGTAACCACTTATCTTGTTCTACAGGGTCGCAGGCAAGCTGGAGCCTATCCCAACTGACTATGGGCGAGAGGCGGGACACACCCTGGAAAAGTCACCAGGTTATCGCAGGGCTGACACATAGACAAATAATCATTCACACTCACACCTATAGTCAATTTAGAGCCACCAATTAACCTGCATGTCTTTGGACTGTGGGGGAAACCGGAACACCCAGAGGAAACCCACACAGACACAGGGATAACATGCAAACTCCACACAGAAAGGCCCTCGCCGGCCACTGGGCTCGAACCCAGAACCTTCTTGCTGTGAGGCGACAGTGCTAACCACTACACCACCTATTATTTTATTTTATTTATTTTTGTTGTTGTTGTTATAGAACATCTGAAACCTATGCGTTAATAAAGTCTAAATTCAGGGAACAGAAATAAAAATGTGTGCATACAACCTCAAGCTGCTCATATCAATATCAACCAGAGGTTTACAGATGTAGCAGTTACCATGGTAATGCAGAACTTTGTGTGTGGAATCTCTTTTTTTTTTTTTTTATTAAGGACAGGATTAGATGTAACTACTGTAAATAAAAATCTAGTCAGTGATATGTGGGCAGAACATTTTGTCTGAAAGAACTCAATTTTAAATGGAAGATGCAGTGTTTTGGATGGAAGATCAGTAAAAAAGGGCACTAAGAGAATCAAGGCAGGGAGCTGTGAAAGCCTGGATTTACTGACCATCTTTAAAAAATTAGTATAGACCAGAGTCATACAATTGTTGCAAAGGTAAAAGAATGCAGTCTTGGTAAGAAAATTAATATGCTTTACAGTAAGTGATGAATTGAAAACTGAAGCTTTTGCATGTTTAAAAAGAAAGCGTAAAATGTCAAATATGCATCTAGTGCTTTATATATTTGATCCTAGTTAATAAAGATGGTAGGGGCATGTCATTTGCATAACAGTGCAGCAGTGGAGAATAATATGGCAAGAGGAGGCATGTAGACTTTACTATACCAAAAGCAAAGCTCTGAGAAACGCCATGAGTAATGGGAACAAAGGAGGATTTGTGTTTGTCAAATATAGTGAAATGTTTCCTGAAACTTGAAAAAAAAAATCGATGTGATAAGATTATAACCAGGACTTCAAATCCCAGTGATGCAAACTGCTGCGAGCTATATAGTAAGTATGTCATGTGAGATAGTATCAAATGCAGAGCTCAAATCAATGAGCAGTAAAACAGGAAGATTCCCTGCATCTGCAGACAGGAAAGCATTACGTACAACTCCCTGAAGGCCAGCCTTGGTGCTACAGAGAGACCAGAATACATAATGGTCAGGGTTACGCAAGCTTAATTGCCATGATGCCATGATGTACTTGGATCTGTATGATAAGCACACTTTACTACAGATGAGATATACGCTTCCAGTTTTGCTGATGACTGATACTTCGTGTCGCCAGTGAAATTCTGAAGATGAGGATATGCAGCTTCAACCAAAGAGAAAACATTGCTTCAATGAGGAAGTATATGAAAAACATGCATTAAAAAGAATGTAATCTGTCTGTAAAGGTTCTCAGTCATCCAGGTCATCGTAAACAGTACGTGCATCCAGTTGCCTTCTTTAGTACCTACTGTTTAAAAAATGCTAAGCGTGCACAAAGTGGCAAATATGGTTTCTGAGTTTAGGAAAGCTTTAAGATATAAACTCACCTGGTACAGTGGCATGCAAAAGTTTGGGCACCCTTACTGAAAATGTCTGTTACTGTGAATAGTTAAGGGTGGTTCTCCACTATAGTTGCAAATTGGGATATGGACCTTGAGCAAACTGATAAGTTCATAAGGCAGAATTCTGGTAGCCAATTTTGGAGTTTTATCAAAGTATCTTCTTATTGCTCGATATGGCAAAATTCAACGTCAAAGGTCAAGGTCATTTCAAGGTCAAGGTTGCCCTTGTCTCTGTCAGTACACAAACAGGTCTCTGAAATGCCTAATAAATCCATAATCTCTGACCAAAATCAAAATGTAATTGACCCCAATTACAAATCTGGGCCTTATCTCCCATTGGTATTTTTGACACCAACTCTATGTCGAAGAAATGAGTTGCGGTGTGGAAAACTTAAAATGTATTTATATTTGCATAATGATATTTATATACAGTATATTATGTATATTTCTTATTCATATATATTTTATTATTTATATATTTATATTTATATTTTATTATCTATTTATATTTACTCTATGGATCACCATCAAATTAGAAAACCCTCAACGAGTACAGGTGGTGTGAAAAAATATTAGAACAGTGACCACCAACTCAATAGATTTTCTTAATATTGGCCCCCTTTATTATTGACAATTGAGTTTTTAGACATGATCAACTCTTCCTGGTGTACTAGTACATACCTTCCTTGGGATTCACCTAGCTATTTTCAACCAAAGATCAATCATTCAACCAGGTAGTAAGTAGGGGAAGCTGGAAGTAAAATTAACAGTTTGTAAAAGGTGAGTACGAGGGGGGAGGGGCAAATTCAAATTTTTAAGTCAGTACACAGACACTCTCAGAAATTGACTAGGCCTAATCAGAAAACCTTTAAAGATATCCTGGTAGGATACATGTACTAGGTATAGGCCTATATACTAGTAGGTTGACAAAAGGGCTCGAGAGACATCAAACTGTCATCCTATCAAATTGGTCAATATACTAACACAATAGTCAGTACACAAACAGACCCCGGTGTTAGTGTATGATTCTGTGAGTCATGGGCGCAGATAGAGGGGGGGACGGGGGGGATTCGTCCCACCCAGATTTAAATTCACCTCATTCGGTCCCCCCCCACTTATAGGGAGGAAAAAACGTCTATGCTGTCTTTCTTTGCATAAGGCAAACCTCACGGAAAAATCAAAAGACTAATTACCATTCGGTTTATTGAGGTGCACAGCAGTGTATACATAGTTGCAACAACTCACATAAAACAAAACAAAGACTGATATTTGGTTGAGCTGCGCAGACTGCACAGGTTGCGAGCTCGAGCTTGGTTGCTATGGTAACCCACAACAAGCTTGACAGGCATATCGGGGTTGGGGTTGGTTTGCTGGCAGCTTTGTCCCCCCCAGTTCAAAAAACGTATCTGCGCCCCTGCTGTGAGTGTATGGACAAATAGTTCATCATCTGGTCACCAGGGTGCAGATGTGTATATGATGCCTGTGCATTGTAGTCTAGTTGAAAGGTCTTCTAACTCACATTCAGGGCACAAACATGTTTTCATGACAAAGCTGGGCCTACATCATTCTAGAAGTATTAGTGTGTTGACTGCTATTATAAATTCTGTTAAAAATTGCCATACAAACCTGAACAATGCTGGAAAACTACCACAATATGAAATTCAATGTTTCCCTCCCTTGAACTTGTGGGATTCCCACAATGCACTGCAGTCATCTCATTAGAATAGTTCTGTCCATTTTCTCCAGGTGTCTCTAGTTGGTACTGTTAGTGTACTGACTTAATTACATGGGACACCAAAAATCAATTTCTTGGCGGGAAAATTTCTGACTAGTATTGGAAATATTTTCAAAATGTGCTTTTCTTCATGCTGCATGGACAATATTGATCATATTTAAATGGGTGACACAAAATAATAACACCAATAAATATTTTTCAGCACGGGTTTATTTTCCTTCTGGGATGTATGAGACACGCATTTTGGACCCCCTTGGGTACTTCCAGTGAAAAATTCTACCAACACTATTATATTTGAGTGGATAAAATTTAATATCAATTAATTTTTATAATCAATAGGAAGGCATATGAACACAGACACCCTGATTTTATTTAAAGGCCTGGTCTCAGAATACTTGTTAAGTGAGGTGACACCAATTTGCAACTATAGTGGAGAACCACCCTTAAAAGTGAGCAGAAGATGAACTGATCACCAAAAGGCATAAAGGTAAAGACAACACATTTCTTTTCAGCGTTTTCTGCAAGATTTGTGTGTTATTTTTGTTTTGTACAATTGGAGAGTGAAAAAAGAAAAGGAGCACCATGCAAAAGTTTGGGCACCCCAATACATTTGAGTTCTCAGGTAACTTTTACCAAGGTTCCAGACCTTAATTAGCTTATTGAGCTGTGGCTTGTTCAAATTCTTCGTTAGGAAAGGTCAGATGATGCAGATTTCAAAGCTGTATAAATTCTCTGACTCCTCAAACTTGTCCCTAAAATCAACAGACATGGGCTCCTCTAAGGAACTCCCTCGCATTCTGAATCTTAAAATAATTGATGCTCACAAAGCAGGAGAACACTACAAGAACGTAGCAAAGTGTTTTCAGGTAGCTGTTTCCTCAGATCGTAATGTTATTAAGAAATGTCAGTTAACAGAAACAGTGGAGATCAAGGTGAGGTCTGGAAGATGAAGAAAACTTTCTGAAAGAACTGCTCGTTGGATTGCTAGAAAGGCAAATAAAAACCCCTGTTTGACTGCAAAAGACCTTCAGAAAGATTTAGCAGACCCTGGAGTGGTGGTGCACTGTTCTACTATGTAACGACACCTGAACAAATATGACCTTCATAGAAGACTCATCAGAAGAAAACCGTTCCTGCGTCCTAGCCATAAAACTCAGTAAAATGTAAAAGATGAAAATAAAAAATAGTTTTTGCTTAAAATATAAAGGGAATGAGTCATCTTTAACTTTATGCCTTTTGGAGATCATTTCATCTTCAACTTGCTTAACTGTTCACAGTAACAGCAATTTTGACCGGGGCGCCCAAACTTTTGCATACCACTGTATATAAATGGGTAACTAGTGCCATCTTCTGCAAACAGAAAGAGTTGCTTTTTCATTCTTCTCAGCTCATAAGTGTCCACTAGGTGTTCAAAGGGCCCATTGTTTATTTTTAGATATTAGATATTTTAGAAATTATGTATAATATAGATATAAACTGGGCGGCACGGTGGTGTAGTGGTTAGCACCGTCCCCTCACAGCAGGAAGGTTCTGGGTTCGAGCCCAGTGGCTGACAGGGGCCTTTCTGTGTGGAGTTTGCATGTTCTCCCCGTGTCTGCATGGGTTTCCTCCGGGTGCTCCGGTTTCCCCCACAGTCCAAAGACATGCAGGTTAGGTTAACTGGTGACTCTAAATTGACTGTAGGTGTGAATGTGAGTGTGAATGGTTGTTTGTCTCTATGTGTCAGCCCTGTGATGACCTGGCGACTTGTCCAGGGTGTACCCCACCTCTCACCCATAGTCAGCTGGGATAGGCTCTAGCTTGCCCGCGGCCCTGCACAGGATAAGCGGTTACAGATAATGGATGGATGGATATAAACTTATAGAGATAAACTTATATACTGTATAATATAATACATACAGTGCCTTGAAAAAGTATTCATACCCCTTGAACTTCTTCACATTTTTCCACCTTACAACCACGAACTTAAAAGTTTTTTATTGAGATTTTATGTGATAGACCAACACAGACTACCATATAATTGTGAAGTGAAACGAAAATGATAAATGGTCTTCAAAATTTTAAACAAATAAAAATCTGAAAAATGTGGTGTGCATTAGTATTCATGCATCAATACTTTGTAGAGCCACTTTTTGCTGCAATTACAGCTGCAAGTCTTTTGTGGTATGTCTCTACCAGCTTTGCACATCTAGACACTGAAATTTTTACCCATTCTTCTTTGCAAAATAGCTCAAGCTCAGCCAGATTGGATGGAGAGCGTCTGTGAACAGCAATTTTCAAGTCTTGCCACAGATGCTCAATGGGATTTAGGTCTGGACTTTGACTGGGACATTCTAACACATGAATATTCTTTGATCTAAACCATTCCATTGTAGTTCTGGCTGTATGTTTAGGGTCATTGTCTTGCTGGAAGGTGAATCTCCTTCCCAGTCTCAAGTCTTTTGCAGCCTCCAACAGGTTTTCTTCCAGGATTGCCCTGTATTTAGCTCCATCCATCTTCCCATCAACTCTGACCAGCTTCCCTGTCCCTACTGAAGAAAAGCATCCCCCATAGCATGATGCTGCCACCACCATGTTTCACAGTGGGGATGGTGCGTGCAGGGTGATGAGCAGTGTTAGTTTTCCACCACACATAGCACTTTGCATTTAGGCCAAAAAGTTCAACTTTGGTCTCATCTGACCAAAGCACCTTCTTCCACATGTTTGCTGTGTCCCCTACATGGCTTCTGGCAAACTGCAAACGGGACTTCTTATGCCTGTCTTTCAACAATGGCTTTCTTCTTGCCACTCTTCCAAAAAGGCCAAATTTGTGGAGTGTACAACTTATAGTCAAGTCAAGTTTATTTGTATAGCGCTTTTAACAATAAACATTGTCGCAAAGCAGCTTTACAGAATTTGAACGACTTAAAACATGAGCTAATTTTATCCCTAATCTATCCCCAATGAGCAAGCCTGTGGTGACGGTGGCAAGGAAAAACTCCCTCAGACGACATGAGGAAGAAACCTCGAGAGGAACCAGACTCAAAAGGGAACCCATCCTCATTTGGGCAACAACAGACAGCATGACTATAACATTAACAGTTTTAACATGAAGACAGTTTCGTTGATATTGTAACTCTTCACTGATGGAAACTTGAGTGCAAAACTGTTCATGACAACTGCAGTCCTAAAGTTAGCAAGTCAACTGTAGTCCTCAGCCATAAAAGCATTACTGTAAGAGTCCAGTGCGTCCTCCAGGTGTAACTTTCAACTGTCCTTATGAGGCCATCCTCTACAGGAGCGATGCAGTAAGACTCCAACCAGACACAGGGCACCAGGATGGATCAAGCAGGTCCAAGGGGCAGAAGAGGTCAGCATCTCGATCCCAGGACCGACATGTAACTCAGAGGGACAGATTGGGGGGGGGGGGAAACAGAGGTTGTTAGGTATGCCCTAAAAATGACACAAGTATTAAGTCTGTGTGGTAGGCTTGCAGAGATGAGAGTCTTGACATCAGGCATAATACACAACAATGGCATGTTAATATGGTTAAAAAATATCATGACCTGCTCTGGCTGGATGCTTGATTGGGTGATGGGAGCACACTCTTCAGCAATGATGGGATGTAGATGGGACTCTTAGGGCTGGCCAAGACAATTCAGTTACATTTCACCAGGTCTGGGACATGCGACAGAATGTATGACGGCCAATTCCCCGCAGGCTATGATAGCCAGTAGAGGTCTCCACCCTCTCCACCAAAAGATTTCCTGTTGACTCCATGTAACTCAGAGGGACAGATTTGGGGGGAGGGGGGGAGAGGGGGGGAAGAAAACACTGGTTGTTAGGTATGCCCAATGTCACCTGAATAAGTAGGAACAGTATACATATTGCACTGAGTACAAGCAGGGACTCCGGCAACTAACTATGACAGCATAACTAAAAGGGGAGAGCCAGAAGGTAACACAGGCATGAGAGAGCCTCGGGACATAAAGCAGCAGCCACTACACCGTCAACAAACTCGAGTGAGCAAGCAAGTGGGGGACTGACAGCTTCCATACATCCCAGTTTACCAAAACACTATGTCTGAGGACCCTCCAGATCTACTCCTTTACCTCATAAAACACCATTAACAAAAAGCTTGACTAAACAGATATGTTTTCAGCCTAGACTTAAACACTGAGACTGTGTCTGATTCCCAAACATTACTTGGAAGGCTGTTCCATAACTGTGGGGCTTTGTAAGAAAAGGCTCTGCCCCCTGATGTAGCCTTCACTATACGAGGTACCAGCAGATAGCTTGCACCTTTTGATCTAAGTAGGCGTGGTGGGTCATAGAGGACCAGAAGTTCACTCAGGTACTGTGGTGCGAGACCATTTAGTGCTTTAAAGGTCAATAGTAGTATTTTATAATCAATACGAAATTTGATTGGGAGCCAATGCAGTGTGGATAAGACAGGGGTGATGTGGTCATATTTTCTAGTTCTAGTAAGGACTCTTGCTGCTGCATTTTGAACTAACTGGAGCTTGTTTATGCACTTATTGGAACATTCAGACAGTAAGGCATTACAATAATCCAACCTGGAGGTAACAAAAGCATGAACTAGTTTTTCTGCGTCATGTAGTGACATTAAATTTCTTATCTTAGCAATATTTGTGAGATGAAAGAAAGCTATCCGGGTAATGTTATCAATGTGAGTTTCGAATGAAAGACTGGGGTCAATAATCATGCCGAGGTCTTTTACTGCTGCACGTGAAGAAACAGAAAAGCCATCCAGAGTTACTGTGTAATCAGAAAACTTACTTCTAGCTGTATGCGGTCCTAGTACAAGTACTTCAGTCTTGTCAGAGTTAAGCAGAAGGAAATTAATAAGCATCCAGTGTCTAATGTCCTTAACACATTCCTCAATTCTATAAAGCTGGTGTCTCTCATCAGGTTTTGCAGAAACATACAACTGTGTGTCATCAGCATAACAGTGGAAACTAATACAATGTTTACGAATAATATCACCCAGAGGTAACATATATAGAGAAAAAAGCAGTGGACCCAAGACAGAACCTTGTGGAACACCAAACTTTACCTCAGTACGTCTAGAAATATCACTATTTATATCAACATACTGATAATGATCAGTTAAATAAGAGCTGAGCCAGGAGAGGGCTGTTCCTTTAACTCCCACAACATTTTCTAGTCTATCCAAAAGAATGGAATGATCACTGGTATCAAATATTGCACTAAGGTCAAGCAACACAAGCAGCGAGACACAGCCCTGATCAGACGCCAACAGTAGGTCATTTACTACTTTAACCAAAGCTGTTTCTGTGCTGTGATTAGGTCTAAATCCTGACTGATGCATTTCATGGATGTTATTCCTATGTAAATATGAGCATAACTGCTGTGCCACAGCTTTTTCAAGGATCTTGGAGATAAAGGGGAGGTTTGATATTGGCCGATAATTGGACAGCTGACAGGGATCAAGGTCAGGTTTTTTAATCAGGGGTTTGATAACTGCTAGTTTAAAGGATTTGGGTACATAGCCAATCGTGAGAGAAGAATTTATTATTTTTAGAAGCGGTTCAATTACTTCAGGTATTATCTGTTTGAATAGACGTGTAGGTAAGGGATCTAGTACGCAAGTTGAGGCTTTTGATGTCGAGATTAATGAAAGTAATTCAGTTTCTTTAAGGGGAGTAAAACATTCTAATTGCTGATCTGATACAGTTATATTGTTAACTACAAGGTCACTTTCATTGTCTGACCTTAAATTAGTAGTTTGAATTTTTTGTCAGATATTCTCAATTTTGTTATTAAAAAAATTCATGAAGTCGTTGCTACTACATACTGCAGGTGTGCATGCATCTATAGTGGACTTATTCCTGGTTAATTTTGCTACAGTATTAAATAGGAATCTAGGATTATTTTTGTTATCCTCTATTAGGGAGGAGAGATATGTTGATCTCGCAGCACTAAGAGCTTTTCTATATTTCAGGAAGCTCTCCTTCCACGCTAATTTGAACACTACCAATTTTGTTTGACGCCATTTACGTTCCAATTTTCGAGTGGTCTGTTTTAATGTGTGAGTGTCATCATTATACCAGGGTGCTAATTTTTTGTCTCTGACCATTTTCTATTTAAGAGGAGCTACATTATCTAAAGTATAGCGGAATGTTGACTCTAAGCATTCAGTTGCCTGATCAAGTTCTTTAGGGGCTGACAGTGACCCGATCAAAGTTGATAACTCTGGGAGATCATTTATAAAGCTCTGTGCAGTAGTTGACGTGAATGTATGTTTAATACAGTAGCGTGGTGAGGTGCATATATTATTACTCAGACATAGTTTGAATGAGATGAGATAATGATCTGAGATAACTTCAGACTGTGGAAGTATGACTATATTGTCTACGTTTAACCTGAATGTTAGTATTAGATCAAGGGTGTGACCACCATTATGGGTCGGTCCTATGACATTCTGATTAATCCCTACTGAATCTAAAATGGACACAAACGCTGTTTTTAAAGGGTCTTCTGGGTTATCGAAGTGAATATTAAAATCTCCGACAACTAAAGCTTTGTCTAAGGAAATAACCAGATCTGAAATAAAATCTGCAAATTCAGAAAGAAACTCAGAATATGGCCCCGGGGGCCTGTAAATAATAAGCAATGGAATTAACTGGGTAGACTTATTTTTCGAGGCTACATACATTATATGAGTATGAAGAACTTCAAATGTGTTAAATTTATAACCAGGTTTTTGTGTTACACC
Source organism: Neoarius graeffei (assembly GCF_027579695.1). Lineage (NCBI taxonomy): Eukaryota > Metazoa > Chordata > Actinopteri > Siluriformes > Ariidae > Neoarius > Neoarius graeffei. The sequence continues at coordinate 45,369,950 of NC_083583.1, forward strand.
TAGATAATCATTATAAATAACCGCAACGCCTCCTCCTCTGCCAGTTTGACAAGGCTGGTGAATATAACTGTATCCAGGAGGACTCACTTCATTTAATGCTATATATTCATTTGGCTTAATCCATGTTTCAGTTAAACAAAGTACATTAAACTCCTGATCAGTAATGAGTTCATTAACCATTAGCACTTTAGATGTAAGAGATCTAATATTTAATAGCCCCACCTTTAGATCAAAGGTGCTGGCTGCGGCTGTACAGTCAGTATGATCTAATTTTATATTGATTAGGTTACTGGAGAAAACTCTCTGAAAATTTCTACCTTTTTGTTTAGCCCGGGGAACAGACACAGTCTCAATGTAGTGGACCCTGAGTGACGACTCTGTGCAGCTAGCAGACAGTTGGTTTAGCCTGTTCATCTGCTCCCTGGCCTTGGCTCTGGATTGTCAGGAATTAACTAGGCCTGTCCTGAGACTATGACCTATGCTGCAGGAAATGAGAGCAGCACCTTCCCGAGTGGGATGGATACCATCCCGCCCTCACAGGTCAGCAGTGCTCTCAAAATTAGCCCAATTATCTATAAAGCCCACACTGTTTTCAGAGCACCACCTGGACAGCCAGCAGTTCAGCGACCATAACCTGCTGTAAGCTACATCGCCACACCGCATTGGGATGGGGCCAGAGCATACTACAGCATCGGACATCGCCTTCACTAATTTAAACACCTCTACAAAGTTACTCTTAGTAACCTCAGACTGACGAAGGCGTATATCATTAGCTCCTGCATGGATAACTATCTTTGAGAACCTGTGCTTGCCTAGGACCCTAAGATTACCTGCTATGTCCGGCACCCTGGCTCCCGGTATACACCTGACTAAAGCTGCTGGTGCCCCTAAAGGCTGAGCTAATTTCACGTGCCGTATGATAGAGTCCCCTATAACCAGAGCTCTTTCAGGTTTCTCAGTGAGTGCGTCACTAAGGAGAGCAAACCTGTTCGACACGTGATGCAGAGAGGAGTGGTGCTCCCGTGGATGAGCCTCAGTGAGTACGTTTACATGCACATCCAAATCGAGCTGCTGTCGGTAATCGAGCAAAGGGTCCCAGCAGGGGTGCCAGAGAAATCCAATCCTACATGCACACAAGGAAATCGAGCTATTGTGTGAGGTACATTGTGCACCCAAGTCACAGGTGGCGCTGCACGCCCTATCGTGTTGGTACACTTCCAGTTGTCATCATGAAGAAGAGCTATTCAAGAGTGTAAACAAAGTTATCAGTTCCGTGTTCTCCATTGCGCATTTTTCTCCCGTCCATTAATTTTAATATATTCAACTCCTTAAGCTGAATGAGCATGAACTCTATCTCCTCATTGCTCTAGAAGTGCACGTTTCTGCTCGCCATTTTCTCTTCTTCGTTTGTTCCTCCTGACCTCTTCTGCTGCTCGCTACTACTGTTGTCATGCCGACCGAGGCTGTCGTGTTTCTCGCTTGTGGTCTCGTCACTCGTCACTTCCGGAAGGGGCAGTCTGAAGTAAGTAGCTCAACTACGTACAGTGGGGCAAAAAAGTATTTAGTCAGTCACCAATTGTGCAAGTTCTCCCACTTAAAAAGATGAGAGACGCCTGTAATTTTCATCATAGGTATACCTCAACTATGAGAGACAAAATGAGAAAAAAAATCCAGAAAATCACATTGTCTGATTTTTAAAGAATTTATTTGCAAATTATGGTGGAAAATAAGTATTTGGTCAATAACAAAAGTTCATCTCAATACTTTGTTATATACCCTTTGTTGGCAATGACAGAGGTCAAACGTTTTCTGTAAGTCTTCACAAGGTTTTCACACACTGTTGCTGGTATTTTGGCCCATTCCTCCATGCAGATCTCCTCTAGAGCAGTGATGTTTTGGGGCTGTCGCTGGGCAACACGGACTTTCAACTCCCTCCAAAGATTTTCTATGGGGTTGAGATCTGGAGACTGGCTAGGCCACTCCAGGACCTTGAAATGCTTCTTACGAAGCCACTCCTTCGTTGCCCGGGCGGTGTGTTTGGGATCATTGTCATGCTGAAAGACCCAGCCACGTTTCATCTTCAATGCCCTCACTGATGGAAGGAGGTTTTCACTCAAAATCTCACGATACATGGCCCCATTCATTCTTTCCTTTACACGGATCAGTCGTCCTGGTCCCTTTGCAGAAAAACAGCCCCAAAGCATGATGTTTCCATCCCCATGCTTCACAGTAGGTATGGTGTTCTTTGGATGCAACTCAGCATTCTTTCTCCTCCAAACACGACAAGTTGAGTTTTGACCAAAAAGTTCTATTTTGGTTTCATCTGACCATATGACATTCTCCCAGTCCTCTTCTGGATCATCCAAATGCTCTCTAGCAAACTTCAGACAGGCCTGGACATGTACTGGCTTAAGCAGGGGGACACGTCTGGCACTGCAGGATTTGAGTCCCTGGCGGTGTAGTGTGTTACTGATGGTAGCCTTTGTTACTTTGGTCCCAGCTCTCTGCAGGTCATTCACTAGGTCCCCCCGTGTGGTTCTGGGATTTTTGCTCACTGTTCTTGTGATCATTTTGACCCCACGGGGTGAGATCTTGCGTGGAGCCCCAGATCGAGGGAGATTATCAGTGGTCTTGTATGTCTTCCATTTTCTAATAATTGCTCCCACAGTTGATTTCTTCACACCAAGCTGTTTACCTATTGCAGATTCAGTCTTCCCAGCCTGGTGCAAGTCTACAATTTTGTTTCTGGTGTCCTTTGACAGCTCTTTGGTCTTGGCCATAGTGGAGTTTGGAGTGTGACTGTTTGAGGTTGTGGACAGGTGTCTTTTTTACTGATAACGAGTTCAAACAGGTGCCATTAATACAGGTAACGAGTGGAGGACAGAGGAGCCTCTTAAAGAAGTTGTTACAGGTCTGTGAGAACCAGAAATCTTGCTTGTTTGTAGGTGACCAAATACTTATTTTACCGAGGAATTTACCAATTAATTCATTAAAAATCCTACAATGTGATTTCCTGGATTCTTTCCCCCCATTTTGTCTCTCATAGTTGAAGTGTACCTATGATGAAAATTACAGGCCTCTCTCATCTTTTTAAGTGGGAGAACTTGCACAATTGATGGCTGACTAAATACTTTTTTGCCCCACTGTAGCTCGATAGGGTATACATGCACTAAGTAGCTTGGCAAAAATCGCATAATCTAGGTCGTGTAGCTCAATTACGAGAAATCAAGTTCGGTTCAATTTCAGCCTAGCTAAGGTGTTTCCATGGCATTTAGAACTTTGATTTCAGTCAAGCAACGGCAGAAATTCAATTTTCTCTATGTGCATGTAAATGCACTGAGTGGTAGCTTTGGCTCTACGCTTATGCCGTCGAGTCGTCACCCTTTCGCCCCGCTGTAAGGGCTCTAATGCCGGAGTTAGGGGATTACTAACTCCACCTAGGGCATCCAGACTTTCCCCTACAGAAACTACACTGTTCTCACGCTCACTAACCTTCTCTAAAGCCTGGACACGCGCTTCTAGCACTGTAATCTTCTCCGTCAGAGAGCTAACTAATCTGCACTTCTCACAAATAAAGCTAATAAAGCTATCGCTAGCGACAGAGGAAGAATGACTAAACATCCTGCACTCAGCACACTGAACAGGCTGAAGGTGTGCCATGATGAAAGGATTCATGATTATAAAGGATTATAGTTGTCCTGTGCACAGATTCTCCCACCTGAGCTGTGGATTTCTGCAGCTCCTCCAGAGTGATCATGGGCCTCTTGGCTGCTTCTCCGACCAGTGCTCTCCTTGCTCACTCTGTCAGTTTAGGTGGACGGCCATGTCTTGGTAGGTTTGCAGTTGTGCCATGCTTTTTCCATTTTTGAATGATGGATTGAACAGTGAGATGTTCTGAGATGTTCTGAGCTTGGGATATTTTTTTATAACCTAACCCTGCTTTAAACTTCTCCAGAACTTTATCCCTGACCTGTCTGGTGAGTTCTTTGGTCTTCATGATGCTGTTTGTTCTTCAGTGTTCTCTAACAAACCACTGAGGCCTTCACAGAACAAGTGTATTTATGCTGAGCGTAAATTACACACAGTAGGACTCTATTAACTAATTAGATGACTTCTGAAGGCAATTGATTGCACTGGATTGTATTTAGAGGTATCAGAGTACAGGGGGCTGAATACTAATGCACACCACATTTTTCAGATTTTTATTTGTTTAAAATTTTGAAGACCATTTATCATTTTCGTTTCACTTCACAATTATGTGCTACTCTGTGTTGGTCTATCACATAAAAGCTCAATAAAAAACTTTTAAGTTCGTGGTTGTAAGGTGGAAAAATGTGAAAAACTTCAAGGGGTATGAATACTTTTTCAAGGCACTGTAATACATCCATCCATTATCTGTAGCTGCTTATCCTGTTCTACAGGGTCGCAGGCAAGCTGGAGCCTATCCCAGTTGACTATGGGTGAGAGGCGGGGTACACCCTGGATAAGTCGCCAGGTTATCGCAGGGCCAAAGTTTAGTTTCAAGAAGGGAAAAAAAGCACTCTACATGTGTTTATGCTTTTATGCTCCCTATAAATATGGGATAGGATACCTGTAACTGTTACCTTTCATTAGAGACCAAAATTCAAGACTAATAGCCTTTTTTATCCTCAGTATGTGACCATGGTTACCTTGGGTCCTTAGGAGTCTCCAAATAGCCATTTTTGGAAAACACCTAGGCACACCTTTAATAAAACATGTGTAAATGTTGTGTTGTATTGTAATAAAATTTGATCTTGGGGTGGGTAAGGCTTCATGATGTGGTCCCATTGTATTTTCCAGCTAAAACGCCCCAGCTATAGTCATCTGCAGGCATCTGTTCTCAAAAAAAATTCAGACAGAAAGAAAAACATCCAACATCAGTGTGTTCAAACTTTTATTACTCAGTGCCAGTAGCACTTACAGTGATTGTGACTATTGCTGAAAAAACCTCAGAGTGTTGCCTTTCAAAATACACCAAATTCATGCATGTACTCTAAATGGTCCAAGAAGAGCTTTCAATTAATTTTGAGTATGTCTTGGATAGGCTAATTTCACAGGAATGCAAAGGGGTTCATAGTCATCACAGTGACTCAAAACCTACTAAACACAAAGATAAGCTTCGGCTATAAGCTGTACATCTTGTGCTGCTTGGAAAATGGTAAAGTGCCTCATACATTTAGTATACTGCTGTGATTATGAGATCACTGTCTCATTATAACTCCTCAAAATTTTGGTATAGTGTTTTAGAAAATTCTTGCATGACTGCAAGTTTTAAAACATTTTCAAATCAGATTAGCAAATAGTACCATTCATGTTTTATAGGTAAATAGGTAGACACTGTACTCAAAAATTAATGCTGTATATAAACCCTATCACAGTAGTACCACATGCTGACTATTTTTGTTTGAACTTTGTTTTATTTTTTACACTTTTACACCAATCTTTACACAGATCTTCAACAGATCCCTCAAGCTGTGTCAAGTCCCCTCCTGCTTCAAGCGCGCCACCATCATTCCAGTCCCCAAGAAACCCTCCATCGCAGGACTAAATGACAACAGGCCTGTCTGTTGTATTGACATCTGTGGTCATGAAGTCCTTTGAACGACCAGTGTTGGCCCATCTGAAGAGCATTACAGGTCACCTGCTAGACCCCCTGCAGCCTGCTTACAGGGCAAACAGGTCAGTGGATGATGCAGTCAATATGGGACTGCACTACATCCTGCAACATCTTGACTGCCCAGGGACCTACACAAGAATCCTGTTCATAGACTTCAGCTCAGCGTTCAACACCATAATTCCAGAAATCCTCTCCTCCAAACTGTCCCAGCTCAGTGTCTCACGTGCCATATGTCAGTGGATCACTAGCTTCCTGACAGGCAGGGAACAGCAAGCAAGGCTGGGGGCGGTCACTTCTGGCATGCGGTCAGTCAGCACTGGTGTTCCTCAGGGATGTGTCCTCTCCCCACTGCTCTTCTCCCTTTACACCAATAATTGCACCTCCATGGACCCAACTGTAAAACTCCTGAAATTTGCAGATGACATGACAATCATAGGCCTCATCCAAGATGGCAACGAGTCTGCATACAGGCAGGAGGTTGAACAGTTGGTGCTCTGGTGCAGTCAGAATAACCTGGAGCTAAAAACGCTCAAGACAGTGGAGATGATAATGGACTTCAGGAGACAACCCTCTGTGATGCTCCCCCTCACAATATCTAGCAGCCCTGTGTCAACTGTGGAGACCTTCAAGTTCCTGGGAACTACCATCTCACAAGACTTAAAATGGGACTCCAACATCAACTCCATCCTTTAAAAAGCCCATCAGAGGATGTACTTTCTATGGCAACTCAGGAAGTATGGTCTGTCACAGCAGCTGCTGACACAGTTCTACACCGCTGTCATTGAATCCATCCTGTGCACATCCATCATAGTCTGGTTCGGAGCAGCCACAAAACAGGACAGGAACAGACTGCAGCGAACAGTAAGGTCAGCAGAAAGGATAATCAGTGCTCACTTGCCTAGCTTCCAGGATTTGTACATTTCGTGAACCAGGAAGTGGGCAGAGAAAATCATTAAGGACTCCTCACACCCTGGTCACAACCTTTTCAAACTCCTCCCCTCCAGCAGATGCTATAGAGCACTGTGAACCAGAACCACCAGACATAAGAACAGCTTCTTTCCCTGTGCCATCAACGCCATAAATATCTGATCTGAACCATCCTTACCATTACAGTACTGTACCACTTGTATCTCCTGTATACTCCTGTTTGCACTACCTCACTGCACTCTGTGTACCCAGACTTCAGTATATTGTGTATTGTCTGTAAATATCCTGCATATTGTCTGTATATGGTGTACTGTCTATGCCCAGGTCAGATGGCAGAAAGACGCATGCTGCGACCTGCAATCGGTCAGGTGGCGACTGATCGCAGGTGGATGCAGGTGTTTTGCATCAAATCCTTCATTGTGGTCAGATGTATTGCAAGACGCAGAGTTTTTAAGCTGAATCAACCAGTCGGAAGCAGATGCAGGTTGATGCAGCACACAGAAAACCTCTAAAAAATATAAGGCCATAAGACTGTTCACAGGTTGTTGTAAACTATTTGCAGGTGTAGTCTGCGTCTACCTGTGATGCATCGCAGCCATCTCTGAAGACTTGTCTTCCCCTCCATCAGCCTGCGTCTAGCTGCCACTACCTGCTTCAACCTGCAATTGGTCGCTCAAGCGTTATACGACCGCCTGCCTCTACATGCATCAACCTGCTATTTGCACCGATTGGAAGAGAATTGCAGCTGAAATGTGAACAGATCGTGATCCACTTGCATCAACCTGCATCTACTAAAGACCCTCTGCAACACTCTGCCATTATCTGTGTCATTGTGCGTCGGATGCAAGTAGTTGAAAACTAGTTGCAGCCTGCCATCTGACCTGGGCATTATATTGTCGGTAGCATACATATTTATAATGTATACTGTATATTATAGATATTGCATATTATTGATATTATAGATATTTTAATGCATAATATAGATATTGCAGGGGCGTAGCTAGGATTTTTCAAGGGGGGGGGTCACACACTGACTGGCAGCCTGAGTACATACCCGCAGGTTTGTAAATGAAAAAATACATTGAATACATTTGAGCCCTGTGATGACCTGGCGACTTGTCCAGGGTGTACCCCACCTTTCGCCCGTAGTCAGCTGGGATAGGCTCCAGCTTGCCTGCGACCTTGTAGAACAGGATAAAGCGGCTACAGATAATGAGAGATGAGATGAGAATACATTTGAGAAAATAACGCAGTCTTTCATCTCATGTTGCGAGCTGTTGAGATGGTGGACAATGATTAGGCCAAATCAGCTTTATCTGGCAGTGTATGGATAGCGGCTCGACATCTTACCCTAGTCAACCGATGCAGCTTGACCATGCTTTCTAGTGTGATCATGTTGAGCTTGTGCAGAATTGGGTTTTTGCGCCCAAACCACTCGAAGTCCATACAAGGTTAAAGAAACCCTAATGAGGCTGAGGTGACAATCTATTTTTTTTTAAAAAATGTTAGAAAAATTACAGTGGGTGATTTTCTAATATTCTTATGCGACTATTGAAAAAACGTATGGTCCGACAAAAGGGGGGGGGTGTCACGGGCACCCCAGGACCCCCCCCCCAGCTACGCCCATGTATTGTATATCATAAATATAGATATTTAGAGATAGATACTGTATAATACAGATATTTTAGACATTGTGCATAATATAGGTATTGTATATTATGTATATTGTATATAATAGTTATACTAGTTATTGTAGATTGCATTTATACATTTTTTCTTATATTACATATACATATCTTACATATACCGGACATATATTCACACTTTTTTTTTTTCCTCCCCTGTATCACTAGAGAGACACCAGCTGCTGGAACCAAATTCTGTGTGTGTGTGTGTGTGTGTGTGTGTGTGTGAACATTCTTGGCCAATAAGCATGACTCTGATTCATGTTCAGATTCAGATTATTTATTTATTTGTTTGTTTAATTATTTTATTTTATTTCATTTCTCATCTTAATCAAAGATTCTTTCTACCTTTTTTATATAATTGTAATAAATTCAATATTCAAATGGGCTGTTTTATTTCTTTATCAGTATGAATACAATTTAATGGATTGACTTTCTCTCTTTACTGTATTCGTATTTATATTCCAACATTCTTTTTTTTCCCCCCTCTTCAGAACCTGTTGTTTTACAGTTCGGAGCCAAATCTCAAACGGCTACTTAATTTCTATATAGGTGCACTTTGTAGGTTATAAAAGAATGGGCTATGTACTGTAGTAGACTTCGATATTCCAAGATTGCACCATTTGAAACGCGACAGTTTCCGACGTCACCACGCAACATTACGCGTGACGCAAACTTGACATATATATTCTTACGTGTTGACGTCAGCGGTCTCTTCCCTGCCTATGCCCTGGTGAGGTAGGCAGTGTAAATTTTGTGTCTGCGTTTCCATACAGCGAATCCAAGAACATCCGTCAAAATGGTGAGTCTGCTTGTTGTTTCATCGGTCATATACACCGCCACGGATTAAGAGGTCAACTTCGCGTGGCTTTTTGAACGCTCAGACTTGTTCTAGATGTATATTTATGAAGTACCGGGCTGCCTGAGTGTATTAGCAAAGCAAAATGGCAGCCCCATTGTGTTGAGGCGTTAGGCCTTACCGTGCCGGATTAGAGTCTGTATGTAGCGGAATAATGTCTGTTGGAAGTTTTGGTAGTAGTTTTTAAGAGCTGTTATGTCTTTGGCACGTTTTGTTCCATATCAAATATGGCGCAAACGTTCTCGGTCCTCTACACGGCACTTTTCTTATTTTCAGGCGTTGGCCACTTGCTAAATTATTAGCCTGCTGGGTTTTTTTTCTCGCCTTGTTTTCATGAGGCAGGGGAAGCGTTGCGCGTTAAGCAGTATTTCTGAGTCATACTTGTAAATTTGGGTCCTGTGGGATTACAGTAGAGCTACTTAGTTGTTTGTGGAAAAGGCGTCATGTTTTTAAAGCCGTTAGCCGGCTCCTTACTGTGTGTGTGTAGCGGTTCCAGTTACACGTGGCCTGTTACCGGCTGATGTGGCGCACGACGTAAAACCGCAGAGACTCCCGGCTTTACTAGCTGTAACACGTCATGACTGGGCAGATGAAGGATTCCTGCTCGGATCAGGCCGTCCTGATCTCACCGTTTACCTTCTGATAGGCTGCCCCTAAGCGCAGGGTTTGGGGTTGGCTCTCATTAGCGTGCTTGGCGTTTGCCGGTTGTGGCCCATCTCCAGGTTTCCGGGTTTTGCTCTTCTGCCCCGCCTGGATCTCGAGATCTCTCTCTTTTTTTTTTTTTTTTTATGCGTCTTCCAGATTGGTGCTTTTCTAATTGCGTCAACAAAAACCATATCAGGCCTCACTGGCCTTGTGTAATGTTTGCATTGTAGTCGTGAGACACACTGTGCTGAAAGCAGAGCAGGACACTTCATCCAAAACCTTTTTTCATACTCACTATCCATTAATTTTATATTTCAGGTATTTGTTTGTTAGAAAAATAATTCTCAATAGATTATTTCAATTTATCTAGCGCCTTTCCCAAAACCCAAGGTAGCTTTATAATTATAGGGAGGAAAAAGTCCACCAAATAAAGGTCAGGATGTCATTCCAACGGTGTAGCAGCCACAGTGCCATGGATCCACACAGAAAAAGAGAACAAACAACTTTATTCATCACATGCTCGTGAAATTCCTCTCTGCATTTAACCCATCTGCAGTAGTTAACACACATGTGCATACACGTATGCAGAGCAGTGGGCAGCCATGCTAACAGTGCCTGGGGAGCAGTTGGGAGTTGGGTGCCTCGCTCAAGGGCGCCTCAACCCAAGGCCGTCCTATGTTAACCTAACTGCATGTCTTTGAACTGTGGGGGGAACCAGAGGGTAGACATGGGGAGAACATATAAACCCTGCACAGAAAGGCCCCCGCCGGCCTTGAACCCAGAACCTTCTTGCTGTGAGGCAACTGTGCTGACCACTTACACCTCTGTGCCGCCCAGACGCACTGGTATATCCCGAACCGCCTGCACAGCTGCTGCGACTAGCCTGGGCCCGCCCATCCTAAGCGTGACACAATACGAGGACCTGTTCCAAGCTTAGTCTGGCCAGGCAGGCTATCTACAGCATTTCCAAGCTCCCGAAAAATCGGGAACCAATCAACTTTGAGCATCTCCAACGGCCCTGGGTAGAGGCGTGTTCAAGGCAGTGACATAGTAGAACTGCGACCGGAAGCCATAGATTGTTTACAGAATCTATGCCGGAAGCGCTTCATTCACATCACGAACATGGAGCAGCGGCAAGCCTTTAACACAGCGGTAGATGCTGTATTGAAAGCATTCAACGGGAAGTTCTCATTGAAAACGGAGCAAAGAGCAGCCCTGGAGGTATTGATTGAAAGGAAGGACGTTTTCGCCTTGCTCCCGACTGGCTTCAGTAAGAGTTTAATCTACCAGTTAGCCCCGTTGCGTCACATACGTCAGAGGAAAGAGTGATGTGATTGGGTTAAGCTTCGTCACAGCCTTTTCTGGCTTCGACCAGTAGCAAACTGAGGCATTTCAGGGAGGCGGGTCAACCACGGGCTCTGGGAAACGGTTTGGCTTAATAGCTTGGCCAGACCAAATGCTCGGAGAGCTTTGAAGTCGCGTTAGCCAGGCTAGCTGCGACGCCACTGAGCAACATCGCTCAGAACATCACTCCAAGCACTGCTGCACGGAGCACTGGACAACCATGATGTTAAAATGAACAACGAGCTCACTGTAGTCCATAGCTAGGAGCACAGGCATCACCCGCAGTGAACCAACGCCCAGAACTGGATCTGGAGCTACACTGCAACCGGCAGACAAAACACTCAAACGCACAAAGACCGAAGTGGGAAACATGTTTTGTAAAGCAAACACCATATGATTTAATATGATCCAGATGGCTTCAAAAATTAACTCAGCCAGGGGAGCTCACAGCAAAGCCAAATTTTACATCCCACTAAGCCATCCCCTTCAAAAGAGCATGGTTTTGGGTTGGTGGGACTATGCTTTGGCCTGGGATTTGTGAACGAAGCCCCCATGAGAACGTTGCTCCATGCCTGAAGACTTTAATACAATCCAGCCGGAAACATGGATGTGCAAGCAAGCAGCCTGCAATAACAAGGGAGTTAACTCATCCCAGGGTCGGCAAGCGGCATGGGCCTATGTGGTTACCCCCCTTAGTATGCTCTTTAGTGTTGAAGCGCATGTACTGTGGCACTCACTTGCTTTACAAAAATGTGTTTTGCGTCTGTCAAATTCCATTGAGAATTCCTCTTTTTTTTTTTTTTTTAAACAAATACCTGAAATATAAAATAACCGATGGTGCGTATGAAAGGATTTGGACAAAATGACCTGTATTTGCTGAAAGCATTTTTTTTTTTGAATAAACTGAAGGTTTTGAAATGTGTAACCCTTGTATTGACTGTCATTGCTTTTGTCCTCCCTCAGGTGAACTTCACTGTAGACCAGATCCGTGCCATTATGGACAAAAAGTCCAACATCCGTAACATGTCTGTGATTGCCCATGTGGACCATGGCAAATCCACTTTGACTGACTCGCTGGTGTCCAAGGCTGGCATCATTGCTTCAGCCCGTGCAGGAGAAACCCGCTTTACTGACACAAGAAAGGATGAGCAGGAGCGTTGCATTACCATCAAATCCACGTGAGTGTTTTTGCCCTTGCCCAGAACATGAAGTTTCTGCCAAGGGGTTGCATTTGGAGCTAGTTTTGCTTCGTGTCTGTGATTGTTTTCCATTTTTATTTCTGCAGTGCTATCTCCCTGTACTATGAGCTCTCTGAAAGCGATTTGGCCTTCATCAAGCAGTGCAAGGACGGCTCTGGTTTTCTAATCAACCTGATTGACTCCCCTGGGCACGTTGACTTCTCTTCTGAGGTGACTGCTGCTTTGCGTGTCACTGATGGTGCCCTGGTGGTGGTTGACTGCGTGTCTGGTGAGTGCAAAATCTTATTTTGTCATTTAGCTAAAGATATTATGCAGCTGAATTTTTTTTTTAATTTTTTTTTTTTTAAATGAAGCCTGGACCTGACTTGTTTGCTTCTCTTCTAGGTGTGTGTGTGCAGACGGAAACTGTCCTGCGGCAGGCTATTGGAGAGAGGATTAAACCTGTGCTGATGATGAATAAAATGGACCGTGCCTTGCTGGAGCTGCAGCTGGACCCAGAGGAGCTGTATCAGACCTTCCAGCGTATTGTGGAAAATGTCAACGTAATCATTTCTACGTATGGAGAGGATGAGAATGGACCTATGGGTAACATCATGGTGAGAATCGCATGTGTGTTTCTTAATCTTCAGATAAACTTGTTTGGGTTCCCTTTAAGGCTTTTTTGTGTAAACATAATTTAGCAGATTTATTGTTACTCTGTGCCACTGATAATGACAGATTTGTATAGATAACATTTTAGTGTTTATCTTTTGCTGGTTGGCTTTCTTGATGCATGATTAATGCTGAATTAGTGACTTCTCATGCAGGGAGTGCTTTAAGAATGTGACTAATCCTAAGCCTTTTTTTCTTTTAGATTGATCCAGTTGTTGGGACTGTTGGATTTGGGTCTGGACTGCACGGATGGGCCTTCACCCTTAAGCAGTTTGCTGAGATGTATGTGATGAAGTTTGCTGCCAAGGGTGATGCCCAGCTTAGCCCAGCAGAGCGCTGCAAGAAAGTGGAGGATATGATGAAGAAACTATGGGGTGACCGGTAAGGTTCCAGCTTAGGATGGCTGTAGGTTAGCAAGGAGGTTTGTGCATCTCTGTGGTAATGCATGGGGCACTAAAGCATGGTTTGTTTCTTTTAATAGATATTTTGACCCTTCAACTGGAAAATTCAGCAAAAGTGCTACTAATGCTGATGGTAAGAAGCTCCCCAGGACCTTTGCTCAGCTCATCCTGGACCCCATCTTCAAAGTAAGCAGAAATAATTTTGTATTTCAAGCTAGTTCCCTAGGTCTGTTTTTGCCTGTGGGTGATGACTTAACATTCTTCACTTTGACCTGACTGTCTAGTGGTGAAAAAGCTCAGTCTGATGTTTATCATGGCAGTGGAAACAGTAACAATGTCAGATGTCACCATTTAAATCTTCAGTCCTTCAGTACAGCTTTTTCTTCACAGGTTTTTGATGCCATCATGAACTTCAAGAAGGAAGAGACAGCCAAGCTGATTGAAAAGTTGGACATCAAGCTGGACCCTGAGGACAGGGAGAAGGAAGGCAAGCCTTTGCTGAAGGCTGTAATGCGTCGCTGGCTGCCTGCTGGAGAGGCCCTGCTTCAGATGATTACCATCCACTTGCCTTCCCCGGTCACTGCTCAGAAATACCGTTGTGAGCTGCTATATGAAGGACCTGGTGATGACGAGGCTGCTTTGGGTAGGTTGGGTGTATTTTTGTACAAGGAGTCATCTGACATGACCAAGCAATTGTGGTTCTGTATTTATGGTTGGCGCTAGCTCTAACCATTTTATTTATTTTTAAGGTATTAAGAACTGTGACCCCAAAGCTCCCCTTATGATGTACATCTCTAAGATGGTGCCCACTTCTGACAAGGGTCGTTTCTATGCCTTTGGGCGTGTCTTCTCTGGCTGTGTCTCTACTGGCCTGAAGGTGCGCATTATGGGACCAAATTACACCCCTGGAAAGAAGGAGGACCTTTACCTGAAACCCATTCAGAGGTTAGTTGATTTTTCATGGCTTCTGCTGGTGTATGTGATTTGAGGAACATGTGATTTAGTTTCTATGAGAGTCTTATGCTTAATATTCCGTAGTCATTTACATGACTGTTTTCCATTAGGACCATTTTGATGATGGGCCGTTATGTGGAGCCCATTGAGGATGTGCCCTGTGGTAACATCGTTGGTTTGGTTGGTGTGGACCAGTTTTTGGTGAAGACCGGGACCATTACTACCTTTGAGCAGGCCCATAACATGCGTGTGATGAAGTTCAGTGTCAGCCCTGTGGTGAGGGTGGCTGTGGAGGCCAAGAACCCTGCCGACCTGCCCAAGCTGGTGGAGGGTCTGAAACGTCTGGCCAAGTCTGACCCTATGGTACAGTGTATCATTGAGGAGTCTGGAGAGCACATCATCGCTGGAGCTGGTGAGCTGCATCTTGAGATCTGCCTGAAGGATCTCGAAGAGGACCATGCCTGCATTCCACTGAAGGTACTTTCATTTTTTTTCTTCCCCAGTAGTATGACAGCAGTTTCAGTTCTAAATCGTGTTCAACTTGTGTCCAACAGAAATCCGACCCAGTTGTATCCTACAGAGAGACTGTGTCAGATGAGTCCAAACAAATGTGCCTGTCCAAGTCCCCCAACAAGCACAACCGTCTGTTCATGAAGGCCCGCCCCCTGGCTGATGATCTGTGTCAGGATATTGATAAGGGTGAGGTTACAGCTAGGCAGGAGTTGAAGGCACGTGCTCGTTACCTGGCTGAGAAGTATGAGTGGGAGGTGACCGAGGCTCGTAAAATCTGGTGCTTCGGCCCTGATGGAACTGGCCCCAACATGCTTGTGGATGTAACCAAGGGAGTGCAGTACCTTAATGAGATCAAGGACAGTGTGGTGGCTGGTTTCCAGTGGGCCACTAAGGAGGTGAGCTTTCTTGTGTTAACTTTCCAAGTTTTTATTAAACCTGTTTAAATTTGTGGGTGGGGAATTTCCTTTTAATCCAAAGCACCTTTTTTTGCACTCAATTTCCAGGGTGTGCTTTGTGAGGAGAACATGCGTGGCATTCGCTTCGACATCCATGATGTTACACTTCACACAGATGCCATTCACCGTGGTGGTGGCCAGATCATTCCCACAGCCCGCAGAGTGCTTTATGCCTGCCAGCTGACAGCCGAGCCCAGGCTCCTTGAGCCTGTCTACCTGGTGGAGATCCAGGTGAGCGCTAGCGGCTGTGTTTTAAAATTTTAACGCAAAGAAGAATGTGGACCAGTGACTAACACTTTGTTCTACCCACAGTGTCCTGAGGCTGTTGTAGGTGGCATCTATGGTGTCCTGAACAGAAAGAGAGGCATGGTTTTTGAAGAGTCCCAGGTCATGGGAACGCCTATGTTTGTGGTTAAGGCTTATCTGCCTGTCAATGAATCTTTCGGTAAGTGAATTACTAGTATGTTTTGGCTTTCCTTTATTGAGATTTATTGAATGTTGGGCTTAACGTTTTATTTTCTCCAAAGGTTTCACCGCTGACCTTCGTTCCAACACTTCTGGTCAGGCTTTTCCACAGTGTGTGTTTGATCACTGGCAGATCCTTCCTGGAGATCCCATGGAGCCCAGCAGCAAGCCTGCTCAGATTGTGGCAGATACACGCAAGCGCAAGGGTCTCAAGGAAGGAATTCCAGCTCTGGATAACTACTTGGACAAATTGTAAAGCTCCTGTCCCATTCATCTCTCCCTTGCTTCCCCCTCACCTTCCCACTAAGGGACTGGACTGTACAGAACAGAATATCATGAGCACTATTGCTTGCCAAAAACATCTGTATCAAACACGAATAAAGAAAAATAAAAATTGTATTGTGTGGACATAGCTGTTTGTCAATTTGTGGCAATACTTATGCCATGACTTGCATATGTGGCTAAAATGGTATTAAATGCACAAAGATCAAGTCCTGTATCTTGCCTCCTGACTTTTTTTTTTTTTTTTTCTTCCTGTATGCTTTCTGTACAGTAGGAAGGAAATGGTAAAGTTCTTGGTAAAACTACCTCAAAGTGGTACCACAATTTGACTTGTCTAAGGCAGGTAAATTGTTCTAGGAGGATTTGACACTGTATCCTGGTGGTGCATGATTGAACGAGATGGTCAATGACTGCATGGTTCACTCTGGCCCTGTCTAATCCTGAAATCAGAATCAAGTTTATGACCAAGTATGTTCTCACATACAAGGAGTTTGCTTTGGTGATTTGGGGCTTGAACAGTTTAAACAGAAATTTAGCCAAGACAAAGTAGTTATATACCTAGAATAAGAAATGGAAGAATCTGAAATATGCAAGTTTGAAGTGGATATCATTTTAAGGGGTATGTGCATGAGTTGCTGGAGTCCAAGCTGTACAGTATTTGATTTAATTAGCTTTTGCCATAGCAAGATGTATGTAATTATGGCTGGGAAACCACTCCAGCTTGTGCCAGTTACAGTGGGCCCGTTGTACTGAATCTGCATGTCTTTGGACTGGGGAGGAGGAACCAGAGCACCTGGAGGAAACCCATGCAGACAGAGGGAGAACATGCAAACACCACACAGAAAGGACCCTGTTGGCTGCGAGGTTCAAACCCGGAACCTTCTTGCTGTGAGGTGACAGTGATGACCACTACACCGCTGTGCTGCCCAATTTTTATTTCTGCAGTGTCATCTCCATGTACTGTGAGCTCTCATGGTAGCCGTGGGGTTTTAAAAGTCTTAAGGCCTTAATTTTGGAATATTAAATTTAAGTCTTAAATTGCTTTGCCCAAGTCTTAATTTTTTAAACAAAGGTCTTAAATTTACTCGTACTATTCTACAATGTGAAAATGTGGGTTTTGCGTAACATCAGTGAATTTCTTGGAGTATGCACAAAGAAACAATATTGATACATTTTCACGCTGGCGAAATCATCGGAGTCCGTGGTAGAGAGGAGACTCCACGAATCGCAGCATGGGGAAGTGTCGTTTTAATCAGCAGTGGCTTTCAGATGAAAGATATCGTGATTGGGTGAGGGAGGTTCCTGGAAGCGGCATTGAAGCAAGATGCTGTGTTTGTCGAAAGACCTTCAAGTTGTCCACTATAGGTCATTTTGCTTTAGAGTCTCACATGAGCTCAAAGCACATTGTATCTGCCCTCCACCAGCCCATCGCTCAGTTCTGCACGGTTCAGTCTCCGAATGCACCTGGAGTTGGCACTAGCACCACTGTCGAACGTCAGCAGCATCAACCAAGCCAGACATCATCGGCAAGGCTAGCAACAACACAAGGGCCGAGCAGTGGCATGATGGGTGTCAGTGGAACCCTGACACTTCGGGCAGAGGTGCTCTGGATTTTAAAAACAATTACGGAACATCACTCGTACAGCTCGAATGAGGGCATAAGCGAACTCTTTAAGGCTGTGTTCCCAGACTCGGAAGTCGCTACAACATTCTCCTGTGGAAAAAACAAAACGTCTTACATGACAAAATTCAGTCTTGCTCCTTATATAACAGAGTTGGTCAAAGACGTTAATGAGGCAAGTGGTGGATTCGTCGTAATGTTCGATGAAAGTCTTAAGACGATGAAAAGTAAACAAATGGACATCCTATCTATCCACCTCCACATCTATGTCTTCCCTCCCTCCCTCCCTTGTTTACTAGGAGTATTTACATTTCTTTTTATTCTTCAAAATGTAAAATGGTTGAAGCAAGTTGAATGCTGGGAAACTAAGACAAAGAGTTTGTCTGTTTATCATCTCTGGGTGCATGGTCATAATTAGTTTAGAGACTGTTCTTTGGGCCTTGAGTTGGGCCCTCAGTTTGGCTTTTTGACTGGTGAGTGCACACCATTGTACCAATGTATTGGTACGCCAATTGCATTTTTGTGCATATTTAAGAGACTTTAGGCTTACCTCTTATCTATCTATCTATCTATCCCCCTCATCTCTTATCTATCTATGCCCCTCTGTATCTCTCTCCCTCCCTCGTTTACAAGGGTACAAAATGTAAAATGGTTGAAGCAAGTGCTGGGAAACTAAGACAAAGAGTTTGTCTGTTTAGAGTGTTGTGAATGTTTTGATATTTTATTTTTAAAAAATACACCCACATCACATTTTTATTTTAAGTATCATCTTTGGGTGCATGGTCATAATTAGTTCAGAGACAGTTCTTTAGGCCTCGAGTTAGGCCCTCAGTTTGGCTTTTTGACTGGTGAGTGCACACCTTTAGGCATTAATGTGTTGGTATGCCTATTGCATTTTTGTGTACCTTTAAGGCCATGACTTGGACCCTACATTGTGCTCCTTTCTTCCAGGTTTAGACTTGTTTTTTTGTCTTGAATGTGAAGATTCGACAAGCAATGCACATAATGACTTAAGTATATAACTTTTATAATAAAAGTATTTTTACTTGAAACATTTGTCATTATTGGGAATTTGATCTGGTGCTCTACGACCGCATAATGGGTGCGATGTAGGTCTTAATTCTCATTTAAGTGGTCTTAAAAAGGTCTTAAAAAAGTCTTAAATTTATGGTGGTCAAACCTGGGGAAACCCTGTCTCTGAAAACGATTTGGCCTTCATCAAGTAGTGCAAGGACTGCTCTGGTTTTCTAATCAACCTGATTGATGTGCAGAAATGGGTCATGTGATGAAGATGGAGAAGAGACTGAAGAGTGCCTAAGAGGAAGAGAATGTGTAATGGGCCAAGTCAATAACCAAGCTGTACATAGTGTGCCAGAATGTGCAGTAAAGGTTCACAGAATGGATGAGATATGATCTTGAAATGTGCAAAATTGCAGCTGAGAAACAAAGTGCATTAATGTCATAGATTGGAAGTGTGTGGTTAGTCACTGGGGGTTTCTGACCTTATTGATGAGGCCAGCTGCAGTGGGGAAAAAGCTGGCCTTTTGGTATGAGGTTTTGGTTTTAATTGACCACACCCTCCTACCAGACAGCAGTGGTTCAAAAAGTTTGTGTCCAGGGTGGGAGGGGTCAGCTGCAATGCTTTCTGCTGTTCTCAGAGTCCTGAATAGACAGAAGGTTGTGCTGCAATCTGCCCTTATTCCTGGCAGTGGTGGTGGCATACCAGACCGTGATGGAGGTGAGAACGGACTCAATAATGGTGGTGTAAAAGTGCACCATCGTTGTCTTTGGCAGATCAAACTTCAGCTGCTGCAGGAAGTACATCCTCTGCTGGGCTTTCTTGGTGAGAGAGCAGGCACACGTCTCCCACACGTCTCCTCAAGTCCTGGGTGATTATAGTGCCCAGAAAGCAGAAATACTTCACAGAGGTTACTGGGGAGTCAAGCAGGGTGATGGGGGAAGTGTGTGGCAGAGCTCCTCCTGAAGTCTACAATCATCTCCGCTGTCTTTAGAGCATTGAGCTCCAAGTTGTTCTGCCTGCACCAGGACCCCAGATGGTCAATCTCCCACCTGTAGGCAGACTCCTCCTCATCAGAGATGAGTAATGAGGGTGGTGGTGTCTGCGAACTTTAGGAGCTTGACAGACTGATGACTGGAGGTGCAGCTGTTGGTGTACAGGGAGAAGAGGAGAGGAGAAAGGACGCGGGGGGGGGGGGGATGGTTCACGACTCAGAGATGTTTGTCCAGCTTCACGTGTTGCTTCCTGTCAGACAGGAAGTCAGTGATCCACCTGCAGGTGGAGTCAGGAAGTGGGCCACCTTGTGCAATAAATGTTGCAAGTTATATGCACCTTAGGAATACCTACCTATTTGCCAGAAATAATCCAAAACAGCGAGGAATTGACTGAGAAGAAATGATTTTTAACTGCTCACTAAGACTGAATTAGTCCATAACTTCATTAATAATTGTAATTAAGCAAATTTAGGTAGAAGTCATGTGCACCCTAGGTACCCCTACCTTCATGTCAGAAAGAATCAAAATCGGTGAAAAATTGAGGGAGAAAAAGTGATGTGTGGTATCTGCTCATTAGGGCTTAATTACTCCATATCTTCATTATTAATTGCAATTATTCAAATTTGGGTAGAAGCACACCAGGCAGACCTACCTTCCTGCCAAAAATTATTTTTAAAAAAATTAGAGAAGAAGCGATCTTCGCGAAATGTGGATAACGCCAGACAGATGACGGACAACACACAATGGCATAAACTCACTGCCTGTCGGCCGGATGAGCTAATAATAGTATTTTGTTCAAGCTCTTATCTTCCTTTATACAACCCCGATTCCAAAAAAGTTGGGACAGAGTACAAATTGTAAATAAAAACGAAATGCAATGATGAAGTTTCAAAATTCCATATTTTATTCAGAATAGAACATAGATGACATATCAAATGTTTAAACTGAGAAAATGTATCATTTAAAGAGAAAAATTAGGTGATTTTAAATTTCATGACAACACCACATCTCAAAAAAGTTGGGACAAGGCCATGTTTACCACTGTGAGACATCCCCTTTTCTCTTTACAACAGTCTGTAAACGTCTGGGGACTGAGGAGACAAGTTGCTCAAGTTTAGGGATAGGAATGTTAACCCATTTTTGTCTAATGTAGGATTCTAGTTGCTCAACTGTCTTAGGTCTTTTTTGTCGTATCTTCCGTTTTATGATGCGCCAAATGTTTTCTATGGGTGAAAGATCTGGACTGCAGTCTGGCCAGTTCAGTACCCGGACCCTTCTTCTACGCAGCCATGATGCTGTAATTGATGCAGTATGTGGTTTGGCATTGTCATGTTGGAAAATGCAAGGTCTTCCCTGAAAGAGACGTCGTCTGGATGGGAGCATATGTTGCTCTAGAACCTGGATATACCTTTCAGCATTGATGGTGTCTTTCCAGATGTGTTAGCTGCCCATGCCACATACACTAATGCAACCCCATACCATCAGAGATGCAGGCTTCTGAACTGAGTGCTGATAACAACTTGGGTCGTCTTTCTCCTCTTTAGTCCGAATGACACGGCGTCCCTGATTTCCATAAAGAACTTCAAATTTTGATTCGTCTGACCACAGAACAGTTTTCCACTTTGCCACAGTCCATTTTAAATGAGCCTTGGCCCAGAGAAGACGTCTGCGCTTCTGGATCATGTTTAGATACGGCTTCTTCTTTGAACTATAGAGTTTTAGCTGGCAACGGCGGATGGCACGGTGAATTGCGTTCACAGATAATGTTCTCTGGAAATATTCCTGAGCCCATTTTGTGATTTCCAATACAGAAGCATGCCTGTATGTGATGCAGTGCCGTCTAAGGGCCCGACGATCACGGGCACCCAGTCTGGTTTACCGGCCTTGACCCTTACGCACAGAGATTCTTCCAGATTCTCTGAATCTTTTGATGATATTATGCACTGTAGATGATATGTTCAAACTCTTTGCAATTTTACACTGTCGAACTCCTTTCTGATATTGCTCCACTATTTGTCGGCGCAGAATTAGGGGGATTGGTGATCCTCTTCCCATCTTTACTTCTGAGAGCCGCTGCCACTCCAAGATGCTCTTTTTATACCCAGTCATGTTAATGACCTATTGCCAATTGACCTAATGAGTTGCAATTTGGTCCTCCAGCTGTTCCTTTTTTGTACCTTTAACTTTTCCAGCCTCTTATTGCCCCTGTCCCAACTTTTTTGAGATGTGTTGCTGTCATGAAATTTCAAATGAGCCAATATTTGGCATGAAATTTCAAAATGTCTCACTTTCGACATTTTGTGAATACAAGATCAGTTTTTGAGATTTGTAAATTATTGCATTCCGTTTTTATTTACAATTTGTACTTTGTCCCAACTTTTTTGGAATCGGGGTTGTATATCACAGTTATGTAGACTATCGCCATTCTCGGATGAATGAAACCAGATATATTTAAACTTGACTCAGTTACTTCTGAAAACTTAAGACCCATGAAGGGATCAGGTGTAAATCAGGTCAGCAAGCATTACTCCATTTGTGAAGTGAAGAAGCACAAAGTGTACACACTTTAATTGAACACAATGTATTTACAGCACTCTTACAATGACAAAGTACATAAGCAACATATGGATTAGCAAGTATACATACATTCATTTAGGTTATCCTCATTCAGTTCAGAATAGTTGAGCATGAAAAGCATGTTTTGAATGTAAGTGCTCCATTAGAATTTGTACTGAAGATTAAGGGCATTTACAGTTCAACAGCATTCCTTGTAAACATACTTTTCCAAATGTTCTCTACAATGCCTCAAATGTAACAGTCTGTTTCACACATGTAGTGTATTTTGCCCAAACACATTTTGCAGTGGTATCTGGGTCAAAAGTGCATCAGTGCTCAGAACCTCTAAACATTATTTACTAGAGTCAAAATGTGGACCCAGTTCAGACCCGTTTAACACTAAACTGACATGAAGCTGTCTGTTATTGAGTGGTAAAGCTCTACTGACAGCATCTGACCAATCAGATATCGCAATTTGGTCATAGGTTCAAGCTTTAAACAAACAATGAGGTGCTACACAAATAGGAAAACAAATCTGTACCCAGTGCACAACTGGGTGGGAGAGATTTCTCATGCTCAGACAAAGAAAAATCTTTATTTGGTTGCTGATGTGTACACCAGAGCAGTTCTCTGAAAGAGTAATAAGTAGTGAAAGAGTCCACACACTAAACAGATCCACATCCATCATTATGTGTAAAAGATGAGCTCAGGAATTTGTCCATCTTCTACTGAAGTGCCATTGTTGTTGCCCGCTGCGTAGCAGAAGGTAAAGCAGGTCTTCGTGCCTGTAGCCGGAGCTTCATGAGTGACTTTGCGCATCCCTTTAGTTCCATAGTGGGAGTCTGGTCCCTACATATAACCAAATACAATCTTTTTTAATTAATTTGATTTTTTAAGATTGTTTGAATGGTTATAAAACACTGCGCTCAAAAGACTACCTTAAGTGTTGCACAGGCAATGTAGTTGACACTAGGGAGAATCTCCACAGGCTCTTTAAACATCACACGGAAGGTATTAGCCGTGCCGTCGCAGCTGAAGCCAGTGTCATTCTGCCCCAAGACTGTGTTGCTGTCTGTGTGAATGATCTAAGTAGAAAGATTTTTGCTTTGTATAAACAAAATTATTCTATCCACAGTCACTGGATATGAGCAGTCTTGCACTCTGACTGGCTACTCTACTACTAGGCTATCAGCTCATATAGACCCCTTCGCAGTAAACGCCATTCATACGTAAGAGGAAATTGCGCGCGCAGCCTGGACCCAAAAAAGACTCAGAAATGCCTAGTTGTTGTGTTGTCGGGTGTCAGAATCGTAGCAGTGATGGGGTTAAAATGTACAGAATTCCAGCAGGATCTCACCCATTCCAAAAAAAAAAAAAAATCGCCGACGTCTATGGCTACAAGCCATCAAACGTGTAGACTGGGATGAAAGCACTATCAAAAATGCAGCGCCCACTTCACCACAGGTAAGATCAGGCTATTTATTAAATCTTTCTTTTTTATTCTTTCTAGTCTTCGTTTACTGATGTAGCAAAATACTTTGGTAACGTTTGTCTGATTAGCTGGGTCATAGTTACACAATGTAATGAATATTGTTAGCATGTTAACTTAGCTTTGCATGCAATTTTGTTTGTAGGAGAGGTCTCGCTTGACTCAAGCAGTCCAGATTTTGTGCCATCATTATTTGTGTATGCCGAAAATCACAATTTTAAAGCAAGGATGGAAAGGTAAAATTGTGTGCCCTCACTCTAAATGCCAACTTACGCTGACTGCTCTAACCTAGCTCCCGCCCCGTTCAGTTTCATTTCTGCTCTCTGCCTCTCGCTTTTTACGCAGCTCTGATTTCTCTTAGCTGCACTCTTTACACTATCATTCCTTTCATGCCATTACCTCCTGCAAATTGCTGTTTAGTGTTGGTATTTGCTGTTGTAGCTAAAGCCACATTGCCATCACATCACTGGCATAATTAGATTAAAACAAAATGAATATGAATGTCCCATTGTTAATCAAGTTGTACATGTCCGCACATAACATAATCATATGCGTCTAAAGACTTGTAGGCACGAAGTTTTTTGTGGGTGTACACTGAAGTCTTGTCAATAAGGTACGAGTATATATCTGGCCATTGTATACCAGGGAACTTACTAACATCGTCCGTCCACTCTTTAATTAAATGCGGATCCGGTAGGCGATGTCCACTTGTTAGAGTTAACTTATTTATGTAGCATTCTCGATCTTGTAACGACAATTGTTTTGCATAATCTGACAGCTCATAATGCCGATCTATGGGCAGCACCATTGTTTCTCAGTCCAGGCTGCGCGCGCATCCTGGCAACGGTCGGTTTGTTTACAAACATGCGAAGGGGTCTATACCATGAGTAGAGAAAAACAAAATGGCGAAGAGTGTTGCTGAGCCAACCGATGACGAAATAAAAACTACTTGAAAACAAAACCCCACAAATTATCAAGTATTTTAAAGAAATAGAAATAGCTAAAAGAATATAGTTTGTTCCCCCCCCATATCTCCTGTTCCACACTCCAGCCCAGTCGGTGGTGGTAATGCACCTTTAAGTTGAACCACCAAAAAACACAAGAAGCCGGCGACACCCCCCCCCCCAAAAAAGTAACAAAAATATGGAATAAAAAGTATTTGATGGTAAGAACATCTTCCCCCCCAAGAATTATTATTATAGTGTTTTTCACAAATTGCTCCTGTCATTTTGCCGGTTTGTTTACATTCTAAGTGGAAATTATTTTGGATGTTTTTATTTATCGAATTTGCAAGAAATAAAAATGCTTCGTTTCTCAAAATCCAGTAAATGTGGATAGAATAAAACCATTATTCCACTCAATCTCGTAATACATGGCTTATAGCCAACTCGGCGCTACGTGCCTTGTTGGCTATCAGCTCATGTACGACTCGATTTCGTCGAATAAATCCATTATATCAACAATACTTCATAAATTTGGTTTCACAAGGACATTTTGGTACCCATAAATAACACACAGCTTGGTATTAATTGCTATGGCAACAATGAGTTGAACGTGCACCAACACATGGAGATCATTTAAAATGAGATACTGTTTTGTTTTTTAAATGAACTATATGCCACACACACACACACACACACACACACAGGTTACTGTACTCTCGCTTTTCCTCTTCACACTGTATACCTCAGACTTTGAGTACAACTCAAGAATCTTGTCATTTGCAGAAATTCTCGGACGATTCTGCAGTTGTTGGGTGGGTCAGTGGTGGACAGGAGACCAAGTACAGAGAACTGGTGGACCACTTTGCGGTGTGGCATGGGAATAACCACTTCCTCTTAAACGTGGCCAAAAAATGGAGATGGTTGTGGATTTTAGGAGGATCAGGACTAGGCTGAACACAATTTCCATCCAGGGAGAAGTCGTCGAGGGATACAAATACCTGGGTGTTCACCAGAACAACAGACTGGACTGGAAATGCAACAACTGAGGCTGTCTACAAGCAGGGACACAGCAGAGACTACTTCTTAAGGAAGCTAAGGTCCTTTAATGTGTGCAGCAAGACGGTGCACATCTTTTACCAGTCTGATGTTGCTAGTGCAATTTACTTTGCAGCCATATGTTGGGCCAACAGCATCAGAGCCATTCAGTGCGTTTACATGCACATCCAAATCGAGCTACTGTCGGTAATCGAGCTAAGGGTCCCAGCAGGGGTGCCAGAGAAATCCAATCCTACATGCACACAAGGAAATCGAGCTATTGTGTGAGGTACATTGTGCACCCGAGCCACAGGTGGCGCTACACGCCCCATCGTGTTGGTACACTTCCGGTTGTCGTCATGAAGAAGAGGAGTGATTTCCACTTTACATTCACACCACATGTCATTGCCACCTGTTGGCTACAAACTGTCCTGCGCAGACCACTGTTTTGTAAGACAACTTATTTTGCACAATTATATATTTTTCTAAAGTCCATTTTTTGCTTACAATTTAACTTATGTCTTAATAAACACACAAAGTTCAATTGTTTTTTTTTGTCTCCTTGTTCCTCCTGACCTCTTCTGCTGCTCGCTACTACTACTGTTGTCATGCCGACCGAGGCTGTTGCGTTTCCCACTTGTGGTCTCGTCACTCGTCACTTCCGGAAGGGAAGTAAGTAGCTCGACTACGTAGCTCGATAGGGTTACATGCACTAAGTAGCTCAGCTACAATCGCATAATCTAGGTCGCGTAGCTCGATTACGAGAAATCCAGTTCATTTCGATTTCAGCCGAGCTAAGGTGTATCCATGGCATTTAGAACTTCGATTTCAGTCAAGCTACGGCAGAAATTCGATTTTCTCTATGTGCATGTAAACGCACTGAGTGACATGAAGAAAGTGAACAAGTTGATAAAGGTGGCTGGCTCTGTACTGGGGACTGCTGTGGAGCCCCTCAGGCTGATGATACACAGGGCAACTTTTTGGGCAATGCTGCTGGGCAATTATGCTGACACTTTCCCATTGAGATTGGGCAACATAATTTCTATCTGAACGTGTCTGTGAAGATTCTCAATCATCCAGGTCATAGTAAACTGTGGGTGGTAGAAATGGGCAACTGGACTTGCTTGAAGATTCTTGAAAACGTTTCACCTCTCGTCCAAAAGGCTCTCGTTCCAAGAGGTGAAACGTTTTCAAGAATCTTCAAGCCAGTCCAGTTGCCCATTTCTACCACCCACAGTTCTATCTGAACGATTTCGATCATTTTGGCCGACTTTTTCAGATCATCCAATCAGAGGGCTAGCAGCAAATCACACGACCACCTGAGAGCTTCTGAAATTTTCAACCAAGATGGCAGCATTTCCAACAGTGGAGTGAAGAAATAGAGAGACAACTTGTATCGTTTTATGCTGGTAAACTGTTGTGTAAACCCAAAGTGGTGAATTTACCTAATCAAATGCTCAGAAAACCAACAGACATCTATTTTTATGGGCTCAGGTTGTAATTAAGACTGATATTTTTCAGTTAAGTGTAAACTGCCGTAAGCTAACCACCACCGCTCCATAGTGATTGGATGGGATTTGGTTTTTGCTAACATAGTTAGCTGAAAGTTATCGCTAGCTATGTAGGGATAACATTAGCTCTCTTGCATCAAGTTAAAAGTGATAGGCAGCTCATGATTTTTTTTTTTTTGAGAGTTGTAATAGAGATTGTCTAATTTATTGCCTGATCTAATTCACATACAGGAGCACAATGACTTGTGGAACCCAAGGGCAAAACAGTATAAACTTCAGGATCTAAAGAAGAAAGCCTTTCAGGAGCTCTGTCAGCCCCTTTTCCTCCTCAGCAGCCATCTCCTGGTCAATGTGCTTTTTTCTTTTTTGCCGAGATGAGAATTAAACAATTGTGTTTTTGTGATGCATGTCAGTTATTAGTTACAGCATATGTGATTGAGGCTAGTAGCATGTTTTAAAGAGACTCAAGTGTGTCTTATTAATAGAATAAATGTGGTTATTTTGACTTATAAATGCTAAAATAACGGCAAATTATCTTCTGACCAGAGTGTCTATTCAGTTTTGTTCCGGAAGTGATACTAGAGCGAAATAAAGGCTGAAGCCGAGACAATAGTGACCAGTGCAAATGTTTCAGTATCCATCTTTGCGGTGTCCGTCTCGCAATAGATTTGCTCTTATCTGATTGGTTGTTGCCTGTTGCCCTGTGTCTCACCTGGTTGCCCGTTGACAGCAACATTGCCCAAAAAGTTATCCCGTGTATCGTCACCTTTAGATTTGGTCGTTGAAAGAAGGATGTTGCACAAACTGCACAACAAAATGGACAACACTTCACATCCCTGGCACCACCTACTGCTCGATGGCAGTGTTTTCAGTCCGAGGCTCATTCAACTCCGCTGTAACAAGGACCGCTACAGGAAGTCTTTCCTGCCCACTGTAGTAGTAATATATAATGGCTCCCCTCTGTGCTGGGAGGGGAGATTTATTCTCCAAGGGGCACCTCACTCTGGATTATTTGATTTGCACATTCTACTTTTTAATTGCACAGTTTTTATTCTGTTATTTTATTTTCTACTATTTTTATCTAGTCATTTGCTGCTGCAACACGACAATTTCACTTTGGGGATTAAAAAAAAAGTGATCAATTTCCTTCCTTCCCTCCCAGTGGTTATACAGATTGCACAGGTCCTACCTGGATGTTGACTTGATAATCAGTTGGACCATGTATGGAGCCGTAAAGCCCAAATCCCACCACAAATATCCTGCGATTGACAGAAAACCTAAGGAGAATGTTAGATTACATTAAATTACATAATTGGTAACCTACCCAATTGTGTCTTACTTTAAAAACTTTACCCAATCTACACTGCCCCAATCTATCCTGCCCTACACCCGTGTTGCTGGGATTACCGGATGCGGTCGCTGGTCCCACTATATCCCCAGCGGCTCTCCACTTGACCAAAGCGTGTGATGCTGCACTCTTTCCCTCGCAGACAACAACGTGGCCGATCAATAAACTCCACATGAGGTTTGGGGTTAACGGTGAAGTGCAGGAACAGGCTGACAACCTCTCGGTCTGTCAGTATGCCTGACTGAGCTGGACCTGAAACAAACACAACCAATAAAGGTTAAGCACGAGAGTTGGTGTATTCTAAGGAGACGCTCGTTATGAAGTGTTCAGACGGACTGTTAAAGAATTCACCATAATGATGGACAAATCAATTCATGTAATTTAGAACAGACACCTTTATCCACAGTAGCTTAGTATGTAGCTGTTAAAGGAGTAAAACTGATGGTCGTAATTAATTTGCCAAACTGGACAGCGGGTCAACAAGGAAGAGGCTTTTTAATGTCACGGACTGACTCAGCACTGTTAAAGCAAGTCTTATCAGTTCTCAAGATGATCTAGGACACGTAGGGACACAGATAACAGAAGTATGCAGCATTTTTATACCCCCAATAGTTATATACTTAACATTTGCTTGTGCTTTTGACCTCGCCCGCGGCGGAGTAAGCGGGGCAAGGTATTGTAATCAGTGCGGTTTGTTTGTTTGTCTGTTAACAGTCTAGCGCAGAGGTGGGCAAACTACGGCCCGCGGGCCACATCCAGCCCGTTGGCGTTTTTAATCCGGCCCGCGGAAGACAGACAATCATATAAACACGATTGAGCAGATCTATAAACTATAAGCGTCAGTGTTATCACGTAGACCGGTGTTCTAGAGATCCGTCTTTCCAGTCAGTCGTATTCACGCGAGATTACATTTGCAGAGTGGTGCAGCGCGTGCCATGGAAGTCATTCTGGCGCCCGTGCCACTGATGATCTCGAGAACACAGGATAAAACTTTACAATGAGTGGTCCTAAAAAAAGAAAAGTGGACAGTGAGTGCAGGGTGTTCAATAAAGAATGGACAACTAAATATTTTTTTGCTGAAGTCCGATCAAAGGCTGTATGCCTTATTTGCAAAGAAACCGTTGCAGTTTTAAAGGAATATAACATCAAACGGCACTTTTCCTCCAAGCATGCTAATTATGCTAACAACCAGTCAGTGCAAGCACGGACGAATACAGCTCAGCGGTTGCTGAGTGAATGTGAGTATTAACACTTTCTCTTTTTAAAACTATGTTGGAGCTGTAATAAGATGGTAGTCACATGTTTACAGACATAATAATATAAAAAGTATAACTCTTAGTAATTTTGGTTGTCGTGGGTGGCTGCTGTAGTGCTGGTGTTTGTTTTTATGTGTATATATTTTTTTATGTGCCAATCTATTGAACTGCAAGCATTTTTCTGCTCTGCCTTTGTTGACTGAGAACTAAAATAAATGTCAATCTGATCTGCATTTGGGTCTCTGTCAGTGAAGGCCTTACAATAACACTAAAGCTTTTCCGGTTTATGTTCGATATGTATGAATTTGGTGTTGGCCCGGCCCGCCTGGCAAATTTCAAAAGTCAATGTGGCCCCTGAGCCAAAAAGTTTGCCCACCTCTGGTCTAGCGTCTAGACCAGGGGTATTCAATTAAAAGTCACTGAGGTCCAGTTATTAAATTTTGTCCAAGTAGAAGGTCCGAACCGAAGTCCAGCTTGTGTCTTATAGCCTTCCCCTATTTCCACATTTTCATATGGTTTCAACAATATTTATTGTTCATTTCCAATGCAGGAAATGAACTGAGTGCACAACTATCTCTTTTACCATAAATAAAAGTAGTCCCAGGAAAATAAATTCAAGGCCTTTATTTCAGATTAAAGAAAACAGAAACCTCAGAATAAAATAAATAAAAAAAGTGCAAACAGAGTGGAATAACTCCTTTTTCTCTTAAATTAAAGGAGGTCCCAACCTGAAGAATTGAAGGCCTACACTTCAAGTAAAAAAAAGTCAACTCAGAAAACATTAACTAAAAAGTGCAAACAGAGCATTGACTTCACATTTTCTCTTCTTTGTTCTTAAAATAAGGAGGTCCCAGCCTAAAAAAATGAGGGCCTACTTTTCAAGAAAAAAAAAGTTCACATCTTCAGAAAACAAGTGGCTTTTTTTTGCAAACAGAACATTTTTCTTTGAACTTTTCTCTTTTAATTCTTCTTTTACTTTTCTTAATGAGAAAAACGGGCATGTGGCTGACCTGCCAGTAATTTAAATCTTGGTTGGAGTGCCATTCTCATGCAGATATGTAGGTGTTCATTGTTGAGCCTAGAACGGTACTTGGTTTTGACAATGTTCATAGTGGAAAAAGCTGACTCACAGCTGTAAGTTGATCCAAACATAGTCAAGGTGTGCAGTGCTCCTTTGATTAGACCAGGGAACACACTCCAATGTGTTTATGTTGCCCCAAAATCCACGCTACTTTTAAGGAACATTCGTTTGCACGTTGCTGGGCTGTAAATGTATATGTGTGATGAGTCGGGTAGACCTGTCATACTGTGCTTGCAGTTGGGTTATTTTGCGTGCCCTCAGCTCGGACTTCAGGGGAGAACTTTGCTCAAAAGAGCTGTGCTTCGTTTCGTAGTGGCGCTTCACGTTGCCGCTTTTAATTAATGCCACGTTTTCGGAGCATATGAGGCACACTGGTTTTGAACTGCTCGCCGGAAGAATGAACATATTTCTCCGTCCATTCATCTTCAAAACAACGATTTTCCTTGTCTACTTTCCGCTGCCTTTTGGAGCAAGCCATGTTGTCTCGGTCGGTTGTCTCTTAACTTAACTCTCTTCCTCTCTGCTTGTTGCTGTGCTGTGGTGCGCTGGGTAAACTAACGATTTTATTGGCTCAACTGAGTGAAGCTATTGTCGTATTAACTGGAGTAGCAGTGCCTGCTGTCAATAGCCACGACCGTCCAAAATAATGCTTCATGAAAATTACTTAATCTCGTGAATTTACCATTGGTCACGGGTCCGGACAGAACCATCACTGGGTCCGGATCCGGACCGAGGTCCGCCATTTGGTGATGCCTGGGCTAGACGGTTGCATCGATTGACTTTAAATTTTCAGGATAGGTGGACAATGGTCCATAGATTACTTTATTTATTTATTTTATTTATTTATTTATTTTTTTTTTTGGGGGGGGGGGGGGAAATCGGGTCAAGGTCACCGTAAAGGTCAACCTTTCGGTCAAAATAACGTTTTCCATTATAACTCAAAAACGGTTGCTGACAGACAGATGTTTACTATTATGAGCGTACAGAAACTCCCATGTGGCCTTTCATTTGGCACCACGATCTTTAACCTTGGGTGACCTTGAAAGATCAAACTCAAGATCACAGATTTTCAGAGGGCTGTAACTTGGTAGACAGATATTTACCGTTATCAACTTATAGGAAGTGCCATATGGGTTTTTATTTGGCACCATGACCTTGAATGACTTTGAAATGTCAAACTCAAGGTCATGGATTTTCATAGGACTATAACCTGACAGCTGATGCTTGAGAAATATTACCATCATCAACATATAGGTATAAAATAAGTGCCGCCAGGCAAGATTTGTTTTGCCTGGCAACACTTGTTGTAGCTTACTTGCAGGAGTCCAAGAATACTGGATACTTTTGTCTATATTATGCATTTGTAAATAAATATAGCTGGCTAGTTAAATGTCTGTTGGGGTTCAAGTGAAAAAAAGTTATCAATACAAATAATGTGTTCTTTTGGTTTGACGGTTAATCATGGTGTAGAATCAGATGGTTACCTTGCTGTCAAAATTTACTGATTATAATGCATTTATGTCTATTTTTGTTTATCTGATCACATTGCTTAATCTAGTGGTTCTCATCCCTTTTGCGTCCGGCTGCAACTCCCCGAAAACGTCAAAATCTTCCTCTAGACACTCCAGATACTCGTAACTTTCCTGGCAGTCATGCTCCATTTCAGCAATAACATCAAAAAAAATTTATAAATACTGACAATATAATATTACTTATACAAAAGTCACTTTCAAAAATTTCTCTTTAAGAAGGGGAAAAAACAAGAAAGGGATGTGATCTTGTTTCCCTTTGAGTGATCTATTTAGACAAGGTTTCAAGTTTTAAATTTGACACATTCCTAGTCTTGTGTGTGAAAGAGATGGCTCATGTTCTTTAACACACTTTCATTTTGAAGTGACATTCTTATATAGCCCCCAAAAAAAACCCACACCTTTTCTAATACTGGCTAACAGAGCGCATGTTATTACCTGCTGCAAACTCCTCTATGGTCATGAGTGGGAAGCGGATGAGGCCGAGGGCTTTGCCCAGCACTCGCCTCTTGTTCTCGGGTGTTGGCTGCAGCTGCTGCCTCTGAGCCTCAGCCTCAGCCCAACGCACTGCTGCTCCAAACAGACGCACCTCACGCACCCCGAGCGTGTCCCTCTCCAATACCGCCACCAGTGTGTCTACAAAACCACCAATAATAAATGTTTTAAAACAATGCGTTTCTGAAATCTGTCTGAAGATGCTAATTAAATTTACTTTAACAATAACAAATGCAGTGTG
The DNA here is from genome assembly GCF_027579695.1 of Neoarius graeffei. Taxonomy (NCBI): domain Eukaryota; kingdom Metazoa; phylum Chordata; class Actinopteri; order Siluriformes; family Ariidae; genus Neoarius; species Neoarius graeffei. Next base: position 45,403,087 of record NC_083583.1, read on the forward strand.
TAATTCAAATGATATGAGAATGAACAACTTAATATAAACGTTATAATTAATTCAAAAGGAAATTCAGTGGATGATCTGCATAGGCGAAGGCAAATAAAAGATTGATCATAAATATGCTTAAGATTTCCTTATGGAATTTTTTTCCCCATTACATATTATAACATTTATGGAAGAAGTCTGTTGTGACAGTGTGTTTTCCACCAAGGGAAAGGTTTCAGGACAGAGAACTTCTCAGTAACATGACAAGCTGTCTCTATTGTCTTATTAGCTTTAATAGAGAAAACGTTTTATGAGGAAAGGACAACTCATAACTGATACAACACCGGAACTTTATTTAAAATCTAAAATTTATTTGCTAATAAATGCAAAATCATAATCATTAGCAATACAAGAGGACCCAAACACGTGACAATAATTCTTAAAATGCCTGCTGCCTAAATCAGATAATTATCAAATTATTAGTTTGCAAGTAAAAAGAATCAGATCTGTGTGTGTGGGATCAGACACTAAAATGAGAAATACCAAGGTCGATGTCAGTGAAGCCCTCAGCAGCGAGTGCATCTGCAGTGTTCTTGTCTATGTTCTCGAGGCAAAGGCTGGCAAGCTGTGGCTCGTCAAAGAGTCGCGCCTGAAAATAAAAGCAGACATGTTTCTACATAATTAAGAAGGAGTTTTACATCAGAACACCTGTTTTTAAGTTCTGGGAGTTAAAAGCAGTACTTCTGAATCTACAGTATATTTATTTCTAGTAGTCAAGGCATTTCCCTGAGGTTCGACTTGCTGTGTCAGATGTATATGCTATCATTTTAGAATTACCATAATGATGTAATCTGATTATAACTCATACCAATAAATACTTAAAAACAGCTGGCACATGAAGATAAAAAAAAAGAAAAATCACACGTCAATAAAAAAAGTGTGCATGCAAAAGAAAACAACTGTGATAGACATTAGAAAATCATCAAACTGTAACCAAATTCCTTAATGTAGGTGAAATGGCACTAGGCTATGTTACAGCTAGTCATCTAAAAGACATACTTTTGCATTTTTGCTGCTTGTACAACAATTCAAGGCATGCGTTCCTCTAAGGAACGCATGTTGTACTCTGGTGGGCTTTATAGTCCAAAAAATACCATCCTCTGGTAATAACGTTTAAGTTGCCATTCATGCACACATCCTTACAAACACCAGAGGTACACTTTTATACATCTGGAGCAAAAATCACAGGAAATCCCACAGCGCTTACCTGGGTAAGCAACATAAAAGCGTTGTCAGCTCGTAGGTTCTTCTTCAGAAATTCAACACAGTGTGCCTCGAGTGCAGGCACTGCATATTTTTTCGCAGTGTATAATGTGGTCATCACTGTCTCTGGCCCAATTTGGACCTCATCAGAGTACAGAAACCTGCAAAGGGTGGAAAACCAGTCATGGCTCTTATGAATTTACAAAAAGGTTTAACAGAAAAATCATTTATAAAAAAAAGAAGAAAAAAAGGGACTAACATGGTTTTGCTTAAGTAACATTTCTTAGATTAAACCGGTCTTGGTTGATTTGGTACATGGACTAAATGGAGAATCTCTGGTAAATTGTGTACACTTTAATTTTCACCAAACCATTTCCAAAGGCAGCTTTACGATTCAAATTTATAACACATCCCATGTAGCCATAGGACAAAATGAAGACAAAAGATGTACAATTAACACCAACAGGACATTTATCAAGTTTATAAAGTTTCACAGGACTCAAATCGTCCGTGTTCGTATATTAAAGTGCATATCACGGGTAAATTCAGGAGCAAGATCAATGTAATTCTCCTATTTTATATTAAACTTTGGTCAAATATCTGTCACATTTTGCATTTTGTGCAATTTTTTTACCTTGCACAATACCAGAAAAATTCAGCTGAAATCAAGCCATTTGAGGCGATTTGGTCCGCCTCTGAAAAAACTTGGCATTTGGATTTCCCGGCAAACATTGATTTTCGTGATGTCATCTGCGGGACGCCTCCCTCTGAATCCTACGTCAGCACTGGTTTGGTTATGAGAAAACGACCTGGTGGTTTTCTGCAAATTTCTTCAACCTTATCATGTAATTATTAAAATGGTTAACAGATGTATCGTAGGAGGGTGTAGCAACACCAATCTTGATGGAATTAGTACTCATCGTTTTCCAAAAGACCGGACAATGAGAGAGAAATGGGAGCGCTTGGTCTACACAGGCTGTGCACTGAAACCGTGCAAAGCTCGCGCAGCCTGCTGGCGCTTCTGCAGATAACATCACGAATCTGACTCCAGACTCCCTTGGGATTTTTCCAGACGTGTTTTATTTTTTTCTGCTGTAGACAGATGGCCTTGTGCAAAATTACCCTTCTGGATGAGTGTGTAAAGGGACACACTTTCATATAAAAAAAAACAAAAAAAAAAAATTGGTCCAGAATATGCACTTTAAAGGGGCCACCATTCCCAGAACCTGGTTTGTTGTTTTTGCTTTGAAAGCATGTAACTGCTACTCTGCTAGTTTGCAGCAAAACCTCTGCAAAGTCACCATCAGTGATTCAGTAACTTCAAAACCCATCTCAAAATTTTTCCTCACGTACGTGCATGGAAATTTTGAACAGAATACGCCGGAGATTTTCTTTCCTTCGCGGCAGCTCGTGAGATGGCTGAGGCCAGGTCTGGTCCATTACAACAAAAACGTAATGGATCAGTGGAAAGAATTTAAAAACAACCACTTTCACAAAACGTCTTCGATTTCACATTACAATTTATGATCCATGGCTTAGGATGTTACCGGATTGTTGTTCAAACACTGGAATACCCAGGGATGCGACTGGCAACTTGGCAAAGAGGCTTCTGGGAAGGCTGAACCTACTCCTTTAATTAATAATTTAGATATCAGGTCAGTTGCAATGGTTCTTGGAATTTCAGCAATTTGAAGATAAATTATTTATACAGAAACCAAAGGAGTGAAAAAAAAAATAAAATTAAATTTGCACTCAAATGTAAAACTGATCCTGCTTTAGCTTCAAGGGCACCTCAAGGATATAGAAGACACACGATCAGATGGAACACTACTAAAGATCATCATCATTATTCCCACCCAGTAATACTGATATGTTCTTACTTCAGGAGAGCCAGAAAAGCAGCAGGTTCCACGTCTGGCAGCTCGATCTCAGTAGATGTGGTGGCCATGCCGCCGTTAAACATGGCATCAAACACTGCGCTCCCAACGGCGAGGGCAAACCTGTCGGGACGCAAAGACGCATCACTGTGTGCTGAATAACAAGAGGTCTTAGTGATGAGGACTGGAGGTGAAAGGGTTATTTCAAAGGCAAAATAACCTGATGAACTTTCACACTCAGAGATCGGATACTTAAACATCACCCAGAACCGAAAAGAAAGACGCGAAAGCGGATCTCCTGTTGGGTTTCAAACGCAAGCTTGAACACTGAACATAAACCTTTCTGTCACATTATAAAATATTCCTTCCGTGTAAACACTGCTAGCTTCCGCCTGCGTTTCGGGGCTAAAAAGTAAACAAAATGACTTGTACAGAACTGCATTGGCCCCATTTCGGCCCTACCTGTGCGCAGGAATGCGCTGCACTCCCATCCCCTTCCCCACCAAAAAATGGACGTCGCTCAGCACCTCGTTGTTGAACAGAAACGCGAACCTTTCTTTCACCGTGCTTTTCGTCGCCTGCCAGTTGTAAACGGGCTCACGGTACACGAGCACTGAGGCTGGGCTGCCGGGGACCGAGGCCGAGACTGCGGACGCGCCTGCAGATGATGATGATGATGATGAAGAAGAAGATGATGATGAGGATGAAGAAGGTGCTGCTGCTGCTGCGTTGGACGTCGACGACGACGTGGCCGTCATGTTCATGTTGGAGGCGGCGCGCGGTGCCTCCCTGCTGGCCGTGTTGTGAGGCGCGGGCTGCCGCGGAGGATTCTGCGCGCTCGCGGACACCAGCGCGGTGTCGCGGTCGAGGCCCGGCGCCTGGGGATCAGCGTTCCCCGCGGACCCTGCACACCCCGAACCCTGGTTGCTGACAGGAACCGAGTGAGCCCCGTTGCTCGGCCGAGCGTTGCCCAGTGAGCCCGAACTGGGCGGGTTTAAACAAGCAGAGCGGCTGTTGCTCTCACCCGCGGCCATCTTGCACGGCGAGCACTGCAGGCTGGGCTGGAATAAACGCACACAACAGCGCATAACCAGAAATACGGGCTAAATGAGTCGAGAGGGCGGAGAGAAGCGGCTCGCCCAGCCGTCACCTCACTGTCTGCCATGACAAATAATATTTAGTGGTTTTAGAACACCTCGCCTTATCTTTTTCTCTACTTAAGCTCCAGTTTATGTCAGGAAGCAGACCATACACACACACACAATTTGTGTATAGGCTCATATTTCTAATCATTTCCATTTCTATCAACAAACCACAACCTCACAGACGTGTAAAATGTGTTCATTTTTATTTTATTTTACTTGTTTGAATCTTCTCTTCTCTCTCAGCAACTAAATATCAGTTATTACATACAGTGATTCATAATGCTGTTTTCAAACAATATTCTCTTAGGCAACAAAAATACTCTTCATGTGAATTCTCGGAGTAATTTCGCTTTACTGATTTTATAAACATCATTTGATTGTTTTAGACTCTGTTAATCTGAACAATTTATCCAGCATCACAAGACTGGATTAAAGTCTGGGTACAAAGCACAAACTATTATTTATACTGCTCAGGTTCAAACCAGTCAGGTATTATTATTATTATCTTAAAAAGTATAAGATTTTGCAATTAAGTTTCTAACTGAATTAAACAGCACATTTTTCAACACTCATAATATATATATATATATATAAATGTCCTGTATATATCTTGTCGCCTCCACCTGACCGACGGCCAAAACTATTAACATTTCCGGAAAGGTTGTTCAGAGGGTTGAAATCATATACTGCCGAACAGGAGCCTCCCTGTAAAGAGCGCAGGTATATTATTAAAATAATAACACACTCACCGGAGAGTCTCAACGCGGAAGCAATCATTCCTTTCAAAACTCTTTCGGATGTCTGTTTCTGAGACCTAGAGAACTGCGCATGCGTGCGTGCAACAACAGTTGCACGTGATGTAGCTTCACTCCGTAGTGCTGCCTAATGAGTCAGCGTTTCTGTACGGCGGATTGAGACGGACTTCTTCAGTTGCTATCCATGACGATATTGTCAACACTGCCACCTGGTGGTCACTTGGACTAACGCCAGTATTTCCTATTACTGTTAGTAGTTTTTCGTGTTATGCCTCTGTGGGTGGTGTGGTGGTTATAGCACTGGCGCCTCATAGCAAGAAGGTTCTGGGTTCAAGGCCGGCGAGGGCCTTTCTGTGTAGAGTTTGCATGTTCTCTTCGTGTCTGCTTAAGTTTCCTCCCAAAGTTCTGCAGGTTAGGTTAATTGGTGGTTCTAAATTAACCATGTGTATCAGCCCTGTGATGAGCTGGTGACTTGGCCAGGGTGTGCCCTTTCTCTTGCCCATAGTCAGCTGGGATAGGCTCCTGCACAGGATAAGCAGAAATGGATTATTAAAATTTGCTTCCACCAAAACCTCATGTATCGACTATATCTTTGCTTTTCTTCCCATGGTCAGCTGGGATAGGCTCCAGCTTGCCCCCCCGGACCCTGCACGAGACAAGCAGTTACAGATAAAACAAACAAATGCCTCTGTGTGAAAAGTGCCTAAGTGTGAATTTGCACAAATTCAACCCTACGGGTGGCACGGTGGGGTAAGTGGTTAGCATGGTTGCCTCACAGCAAGAAGGTTCTGGGTTCAAGCCCAGCGGCTGGCAGGGGCTTTCTGCGTGGAGTTTGTATGTTCTCCCCATGTCTGCATTAGCCTGGGAAATCCCATGCTGCTTTGCACAATCGTTCCGATCTGAAAAGACAGCATGGAAACTATGGTCTAAAGGCTCGCCTGAGTTAGGGAGCCAATCAGAGAGTGGGGAGGGGTGGAAAGACGGTGACGCGTACTACTCGACAAACAGAAGCTTGTAGTTTATTTGGGACTGTTTACGGATCACATTTAACATGGCGGCGAGCGATACAAACCAAACTTTCGATCAAGCTTTAGACACTGTTCTGAATAGTTTAGAGTGAAAGTTTGTTTTAAAAAAAGAACAGCGTTTGGCATTGCAGTCTTTCTTCGCCTCTTCGTCTTCTTCGTCGCTCTAACTACGTCACTGGGTACAACTGCCATGATTGGCCATGGGCTACGTATACGCCAAATGATAGACATTCGTAACATCCAATAAACGACCGTTGACAATCGTAAACCACACCTCCCCTACGAGAAATTCAATAGGCGGATTCCAGACCATATTTCACTTGTGATATGGTCTGGTGTTAACCAGACTATGTCTGCATCACTTTCCTCCAAAGACGTTAGGTTAACATGGGACGGCCTTGGGGTGAGGTGCCCTTGAGCGAGGCACCTAACTCCCAACTGCTCCCCAGGTGCTGTTAGCATGGCTGCCCACTGGTATGTGTGTGTGGTCATTGCTCACGTGTGTGTTCACTGCTTCAGATGGGTGATGAATAAAGTTGTGCTTTCTTTCTCTTTAAAATGAATAAGCGTCAACATTTTTTTCTCAACCAAGAGATGTTTGGAAAAGGGAATGTTGTGCGGGAAAATGTACAAACCATTTTCCATGCTAATGAGCTGCTCCTGTAGAGTGGGTGGGATACCATCACTTTGTTGGAGTGGCTGGCTGCTTTATGTCCCAGGGCTCCCTCATGTCTGTGTTACCTTCTGGCTCTCCTTTTTAGTTATGCGGTCATAGTTAGTCTCGTCAGAGACCCTGCTTGCACTCAGCACAAAATGTACACTGTTCTTACCCATTAGGTGACACTGGGCATACCTAACAACCTGTGCGCCCCCGTCTGTCTCTCTGTCGAGTTATATGTCAATCCTGAGACACCAGTGATGCTGACCTCTTCTGCTCCTCAGACCTACCTGATCCATCCTGATGCCCTACGTCTGGCTGGAGTCTCATCACATTGCCCCCTGTGGAAGACGGTCCCATATGGTCGCACTTGGAAGATGGATCTGGACACTTACAGTTTTGCTATTATGGCTGAGGACTACAAGTGCCATGATAACTTTAGGGCTGCAGTTTTCATGAACAGTTTTACACTCAAGTTTCCATCAGTGAACAGTTGATAACTTCAACAAAATAAACGTCATGCTAAAACTAATGAATTTCCTGGTTACATAATTGTATTTTGTGACTATATCAGACACAGTTATAGAAGTGAGTTATTTATAATCGCAGTATCCGTTATCACCCAGATGAACATGGGTTCCCTTTTGAGTCTGGTTCCTCTCAAGGTTTCTTCCTTGTGTCATCAGAGGGAGTTTTTCCCTCGCCACTGTCACCACAGGCTTGCTCATCGGGGATAAAATTAGCTCATGTTTAAAGTCTTTACTTTTCTGTAAAGCTGCTTTGCAATAATGCCTGTTGTTAAAAGCACGATACAAATAAACTTGACTTGATATATGTTCTAGAGATGATGCACTTAATCGGATGAACAAAAGACTAGTACAGGATGCATCATCAAATACAATTTTAATCATTTTTCCTGGAAGCAACAAACTATAAAATTTTTTATGAGAATAGATAGAAATAAGGGCGGCACGGTGGTGTCGTGGTTAGCACTGTCACCTCACAGCAAGAAGGTCCTGGGTTCAGCAAGGGCCTTTCTGTGCGGAGTTTGCATGTTCTCCCCGTGTCCGCGTGGGTTTCCTCCGGGTGCTCCGGTTTCCCCCACAGTCCAAAGACATGCAGGTTAGGTTAACTGGTGACTCTAAATTGAGCGTAGGTGTGAATGTGAGTGTGAATAGTTGTCTGTGTCTGTGTGTCAGCCCTGTGATGACCTGGCGACTTGTCCAGGGTGTACCCCGCCTTTCGCCCGTAGTCAGCTGGGATAGGCTCCAGCTTGCCTGCGACCCTGTAGAGCAGGATAAGCGGCTACAGATAATGGATGGATGGATAGAAATATTGTCAAAGGGAAAACAGTTTTGAAACACCAATTTTGATTTTGAGGGCATGTTAAGTTAAATAGAAATAATAAGAATTGGGTGACTATACAATAAAACAATATTTTAAGTCAAGTTTATTTGTTTTGCACTTTTAACAACAGACATGGGGGCGGCACGGTGGTGTAGTGGTTAGCGCTGTCGCCTCACAGCAAGAAGGTCCGGGTTCGAGCCCCATGGCCAGCGAGGGCCTTTCTGTGTGGAGTTTGCATGTTCTCCCTGTGTCCGCGTGGGTTTCCTCCGGGTGCTCCGGTTTCCCCCACAGTCCAAAGACATGCAGGTTAGGTTAACTGGTGACTCTAAATTGACCGCAGGTGTGAATGTGAGTGTGAATGGTTGTCTGTGTCTGTGTGTCAGCCCTGCGATGACCTGGCGACTTGTCCAGGGTGTACCCCGCCTTTCGCCCGTAGTCAGCTGGGATAGGCTCCAGCTTGCCTGCGACCCTGTAGAAGGATAAAGCGGCTAGAGATAACGAGATGAGATGAGACAATGTCACAAAGCAGTTTACTAGAAAATTAAAGAAAGACTTTAAACATATGGGCTAATTTCATCCCCAATAAATGTATTTATCCCTGATGAGCCAGCCTGCTTTTCTTTTCTTTTAGCCTGATTTTACTTGGCTAGTGCTTGCCGTCTTTGAAAGCTTTGTAGATATCTATCTATTTCTCTATCTGTCTATTTATCTCTATCTTTCACACAAAATCCATCCATCCATAAAACCTTATACCTTGGAAAAACTTAATACAGTATATATTTTTAAGCTTGTACACATAAACTATAGCCTATACCTGCCAGTGCTTTCCCTCGCCATTTTCCATCTGCCTCTAACAGAGATCATGTACAGGAAAATGGAACATCTTAGCCGTATGCTACTTTCGATAATACCCTAGATAAAGGCACCTTAGCCGCCATTTTGAGGAAATGTTGGATTGGAACAGGACACGCTGACTCTGCAGCATAGTTCACTTGGTTTTAGACATGTAGAATGGAGGGAACTGTTAGACTAGAACTTCGCTCCACCTACTCAGATAAAAGCCAATCATCTTTCTTAAATCCACTCAGGCTGACCAATCATCTATTGTGAATCAATTCCAAGCGAAGCTTGTCGTCCAATCAGGGCTAGGAACACACGACATACAGTGTTATATGCTTGTGGATTTGGGGGGAGAGATCACCTGAGGTAAGCTAAATTGATGTACCTTTAGTAAATTATATAATGGATATAAACTTTGAATAAAATCAGCGGTTGGTTTTATATCAATACATTTAAAAATAAATCCTGGTGATTTATCTTTTGTTGGGGTTTTTTTCCGGATTCACATGCCTTTGATCTGGATACGAGTTTACATCAGTGCTAACTGTTTAGCTTGCTAGCTGTTTTGCCAAGTGTTATTAATTGCTCGTTATTTTGAGCTACCTAACGCTTGCTAACATAACAAACAAGAGCAAGTATTAACTCCAAACCATTTAAATTATCCTGAACTACAGGACAAAAAAAAAAGCTGCTCGTTAGCAGTTAGGGAAATAACCGAGGAATGATACTGTAATAACTAGTTTTAAATCATCATGCCAGGGCCGCTTCCAAATGGTGCTTTAGTGGATACGTAGTGCACTACATAAGGCGAAGAAGCCTTTCTTTCATTCCCTGTGTAGTGCACTTGTATATGAATTAAGGATACATATGTGATTCAGCATGGAATACAAATTATTTTGCTCGGCTTGCGAAAGGATACATCAACTAGTTCTATCTGGGAGAATTGTAATGTCGCTCATTTAGCTAATTAGTGAAATATGAGTGATTCTTAGAAGAAAACTGATTAGAAAAGGCAGCATCACTGATGGTTAAGTCCCTCAGGTAGATGAGGCTTGCCTAATAGATTCATTCATTCATCTTCATTAACTGTTTTATGAATGAACCCTTTATTGTCACTGTTACCAGTGAAATTGACCATCAACCTGTCCTTACAGAGGGGGAACAGGACAGGAAGACAGGGATAAAAGAAAAAGAAACACAGTAGTAACATGAGGAAAGATGAGGAAAAAAGAACACCCCCCCCCACACACACACTATGCTCCTATCAGGGTGGGTGGGGAGGAGGTAGAGGTAACCCAGTGCAAGCAAGCAGCCGTCCGCTCCTGCAGCCATGCAAGCGGCGCTGGTCACGCACCTGCTTGTCACACTGGGGGTGAAAAATGGCGACCGCGGAAAATTGGGGAAGGAATGCGAGAGTGTCTCCCAGCAGTGACCTTCTGGGGGAAATGTTTCCCCAGCAACAGCCTTGATCGAGGCCAGTGCTGTTCAGGGAGCCGAATGTCGATAAGATAGAGATTGTTTGGTCTTTCGAACAGACGCAGTCTTTACATGTCCACACCACTCGTCCATATCTGTCCATTTCGTCCATATCTGTCCATTTTTGTTCAATTCAATTCCATTTGGTCTCCGATATACTTATTCCTTGCAAAGCCGAAAGCATCTCCAGATGACAACCATGTTGTGGTTATCCCAGCCAGGGTCACTTTGGATCTGGAGCCTAACCCATGCAAGGGATGCTAGTCCATCACCAGGCACGATTCACACATGCATTCTCATCTAGGGGCATTTTAGAGTAGTCAAGCCACCTACATGACTGTTATAGCGAGGTGGGAGGAAACTCACATGGATACTGCTGAACATGCACGGATTGAACCGTGGACCCTAGGGCTGTGAGGTGGCAGCGCTACTCACTGCTCCACCATGATACCTAACATATTGTTAAGTCTTACTACTGCTAGTGCCGAATTCCTGCTTATGTGTCCCTGAATATCAATCTCCGGTCATGCCTGTTTTATCCTAGGTTCCTTAGGAACGGATGAATTTCTAATGGGGGGAGTCAAACAAGAGCATAACGATGGTCCTGGATCAAAAGGTTTTCATCATTCCGACTCAACACAGGAAGAAGTAAGAATTTTAAAAGGTCGTAAACTATTATTCAGTGTCATGACTAGTATGCTTTTGATTTGATTCAGTATCTGCTCCACAAATGCAACCTGTCCAGAACAACAATTCACTCAGCACACAGCCTGTAAAGAAGCGTGGCTGGCCCAAGGGTAAAAAAAGAAAGAAGGTCTTACCCAATGGTCCTAAGGCTCCAGTGACTGGGTATGTGCGCTTCCTGAATGAAAGACGAGAACATATACGTGCCTTGCACCCTGACCTCCCTTTCCCTGAAATTACCAAGAGACTTGGGGCCGAATGGAGTCGCCTCGCTCCCCATGACAAACAGGTAACTTGACTTTTTGACTAGTGGATCACAGAGTATCTTAAATATTTGTGAATTTTATACCAGGTTCAGTATGCATTAGCATAATTTTGTGAGTGTGCAACGAATTCTTTTTGATTGCAGCGCTACCTGGATGAAGCGGAGCGAGAAAAGGTGCAATATGCACGGGAACTGAGGGAGTACCAGAAGAGTGAGGCCTACCAGATCACCAGTGCCAAGATCCAAGACAAAAGAATTAAGAAAGGTCAGAGTTATTTATTAGAGTTTAATGCACCGTTTACTGAATGCAGCAGATTGTATTCTTGTGCAATCTGCATTTATGAAGATTTATTTTCCACCTTGTACTTTTATAAACCATGTGATCACAGATTGTGAAACATTATACTCCTCGATCCTCTTTCTGTATTCAAAGTGAATGTGAAAATATTTTTCCCTTTTTTGTAGAGGAGATAACGTCTGTTATTATAAATGCCAATAGTTCAGGATCAGCAGCTATTAAGGTATGTTTTAAAGACTGAATTGCAGAAAAAGAAAAAGCTTAACAACTGTCTTCAGGTTTTTTCTCTTTCTTTATTCTTCATGATGTAAATGACATAGACTTGTACTATTTAAAGAATTCTGTTCTTCAGGGTTCAGATCTCTCAAGCAGATTCGATGTACCCATTTTTACAGAGGAGTTCCTTGATCAAAATAAAGGTACAAGCATCATCATATAGAATAGTTGTCAATTTGCAACTGGAAGAAAATAGATTTTTGTACAAAATGTTTTTTTCTTCTTTTTCACAGCGCGGGAGGCAGAGCTTAGGCGGCTGCGGAAAGCCAACGTGGAGTTCGAGGAGCAGAACACCATTCTGCAGAAGCACATAGCTGAGATGTTTAGTGCCAAAGAACGCCTGGAGGCCGAGCTGGGTCAGGATGAGCTGCGCACACAGGCTCTGCATCGCCGCCTGCAGGCTATCAAACAGACGCTAGTCACCAATCTGGCCTCTGTGCCCCTGCCAGGTCAGTCAATATGGTGTTGGCTTTGAAAACCATTCAGGAGTATATTACTGATTTTGAGTATATTTACTTGTACTTGTAAAAAGTGCTCCAGCACCAACATGCCATACCATGTGTCATGTCACGATGTGACATAAATGTTGTGTACGTTGCCATACGCATGAACAGATGACAAGAAATGACAACACATTGGACATATTTCATGATTAATGATGGAAATGAATGGGCGGCACGGTGGTGTAGTGGTTAGCGCTGTCACCTCACAGCAAGAAGGTCCGGGTTCGAGCCCAGTGGCCGGCGAGGGCCTTTCTGTGTGGAGTTTGCATGTTCTCCCCGTGTCCGCGTGGGTTTCCTCCGGGTGCTCCGGTTTCCCCCACAGTCCAAAGACATGCAGGTTAGGTTAACTGGTGACTCTAAATTGACCGTAGGTGTGAATGTGAGTGTGAATGGTTGTCTGTGTCTATGTGTCAGCCCTGTGATGACCTGGCGACTTGTCCAGGGTGTACCCCGCCTTTCGCCCATAGTCAGCTGGGATAGGCTCCAGCTTGCCTGCAACCCTGTAGGACAGGATAAAGCGGCTAGAGATAATGAGATGAGATGAGATGAGATGAGATGATGGAAATGAATGCAGAACAGACTGCAAACTGTGCTCTTCAAAAGTAACCTGATAAAGCATCTTATGGTGTTTAGAGGCGGCACGGTGGTGTAGTGGTTAGTGCTGTCGCCTCACAGCAAGAAGGTCCGGGTTCGAGCCCCGTGGCCGGCGAGGGCCTTTCTGTGTGGAGTTTGCATGTTCTCCCCGTGTCCGCGTGGGTTTCCTCCGGGTGCTCCGGTTTCCCCCACAGTCCAAAGACATGCAGGTTAGGTTAACTGGTGACTCTAAATTGACCGTAGGTGTGAATGTGAGTGTGAATGGTTGTCTGTGTCTATGTGTCAGCCCTGTGATGACCTGGCGACTTGTCCAGGGTGTACCCCGCCTTTCGCCCGTAGTCAGCTGGGATAGGCTCCAGCTTGCCTGCGACCCTGTAGAACAGGATAAAGCGACTAGAGATAATGAGATGAGATGGTGTTTAGAAATGATCTTTAGTAGTATGAGGGAGTAGAGCAGTATTAACGAGCGTGGTCATTAAATGAGCATAAGGTGCCATGAATTGCATGCACAAAGCTATTGGAAAGTGTGGAGCAGTGAAGCGAGCATGCAGAGAAACTGTTACATGTGACACCATTTCAATTCTGAGAGCGCATGTAGAGACATGTAGACTTCCTTCCCCTCACTCACAGAGTTAATACTTTGCTTGTAAGTTAAGGTGCAGTTCACAACACCTTGCGCTCATTTCGTTTAAATGCCATGACATCTTAAACATAAAACTCAGCATGAGGAGTTCATTGCGAGCAGCACACAAAAGCAACTGACATAGTAAGCAGACTTCAATAAAATGCTGCTTAATAATGTGATTTCGCTATTAAACACAAAAAACAAAGTACCAAAAATACGTTGGCATTTTAAACAATAAGCAAGTCAAAGACCCTCTTATGCTAGATAATAACCTGCCTGGTCTTCCCAGGCAGTCTCCTGTCCCAGTGCTAACCAGGCCCTTAGAGAGCATCGTGCGTCACCGCTCTCCATTTCTCTAAGCCCTCAGCCTCTTGTTTATTATATAGCTAGGGTTACAGGGAGGCATCAGTCCTCTGGTAACCATGAGAGTTTGACTCCATACTCACGTCTATATTGCAGCGTGCCTCGACAGATTGGCAGTAGGTACCATTTTTATGATGGACTTTGGTATGACCCAACCACAAGTAGAACTCGTGATCTCCCGGTCGAGAGGTGGACATACTAACCACTAAGCCGGTTTGCAGTACTGGTGTATATAACGGTACCAAAATGATATCTGTATATTGTTTTGATGGACTACAGAACAACTAAATAGTACATACATTGTGTTTTTATTTAAACTCTTCCATTTTGATAATGGAAGCAGATATCATGAGAGTTAGTTGTATGGTTACAATGGTGTGAATTAACTTTTCTTCACTGATTCCTTTATAAAATTGGTTTCTTGTTTGCAGGCACAGGCGAGACCCCCTCATTTGGAACCCTTGATACTTACCTGAGCCGTTTGAGCAGTACCTTGGAGAGCAGTCCTCACGAGCATCGCGCTCTGCTGCTCAAGCTCCAAGAGCTGCTGGCTCACTTCGACAGGTAATTTCTTAATGGTGTTGTTCGTAATTTCGACTCTGCTCTTTGAACCGTAATCCAAAGAGCTGCGTCAGAAAGCTGAGTAAATGTTGTATTGCGTTGGAAAGATGGCGAGACTACTTGTCTTTCATCACAATGGCAGTAAGCGTTTTTATTACAATAAGGGCCTCAAAAATCTCAGCAGCTCAATTAACAAAACCTGCAGTGAATCTCCAGTGTAATGCTTTGTTTATAACCAAGTGGCAACTGTGCCGAGTGCCAAGTTTCTCACCTCTGAGTATCTAAAATTAATTTATTTGACCCTCCAACTCATAATTCCCCCTTGGAAAGTTGAGTTGGGGTTCTGTGGTGTCACTTTAAGTGATTGAAGCCTTTGAGGTCCCTTTTTCATACAGTCACTAAATACAGGAGGGCAGTTGGATAATTAAAATGCTGCTTTTTTATGATTGACTCTTTTTTCTGCACTATTAGTAGTTAATTATATGGGGCGTATCACCACAAAATGAGTCTAGTGTTGCAAAAAGTCCTTCTGAGATCTTGAAATGAGTGTCAGAAATGACCCACATCACTTTTCTAATTTTGCCATAAATACATGATTTATTCTATAATGTATACATCTAGCCTAGTAAACTAGACCCACCCGCCTAGTGGCCAAAAATATTTTTTGCCTGCGAGTAGGCATCAAATCGTGCCCGCCAATCACAACGCAAGGTTTTTGTTTGGATTCTTTGGGCGGGCTTTTGCAGGAGTGACGACAAAGCTGCGCGATGCTGGAGAAAGCACAACAGGAAAGATGGCTACGGGCTAGTGAACAGCGCGCGTTTGACTCCGCTTTGGAATCAGTTTTAGAAGAATTAGACTTGGAGTTTTCGTTGAAACATGAGCAGGAAGAGGCTCTCCGCTCATTCCTTTTCAAGAAGGACGTTTTCGCTGTTTTGCCGACCGGCTATGGCAAAAGTCTGATCTACCAGCTGGCTCCGCTCATAGCCAAAAGGATGGGGCTAGTTTGTGTAGTACGAAGAATTAATAAACAGCTTTGAAACATTACTTTTTGATTGTTTCTTATTTTCCCGTTATTTTAAATTTAAGGGAAATTATTTCACCAAACACCACTAAATAAAAACTCTCAAAAACAGTTTAAGCAAACCCTTGAAAAACACTTGGAAAAAAAAATGTGTATGTGGTACAGACTCCAAACTTGTGGTCATTATCTCCAAACTTCTTAATATCTAGAACCTGTTTATTAATTAATACGCATTTTGAAAAGTTATTTATTTCAAGGTCTCCCCCACTGCTTTCTGTCGCTCTGACTACGTCACAGTCACTGTTGCGCTGATTGGTCAGAGCGTTGGCCTATACGCACAGAGACAGTTTGAAAGACAGCGGTTTGTTCCTCCTACCCGCGTAGGAAATGTCTACGGATCAAGGCCAGACTAAATATTCACATTTAGTCTGGCTTGCCAGGCTAGTATACATCACCAAAATATTATACTGGAAAACAACCTATAAATTTGATATTTTAGGCCGAATAAATATGTGCTGTGCATGAATTTCAATTTAAACATCACAAAGTTTATAGCTGATTTTCTCCAAACTTGATTTTCTGTTAAGATGTTGATACTGTTAACATATTTGTTAATTTCTGTGGATTGGCTGCACCAAATTTAACAAATGATGCCTTATTTTAAAAATAATTAACTATAGATTTAGAATTATAATAATTAACTGTAGATTTTGTTATCCAGTAAAACAACTCATGCCCCATCTGGCCTACATCCTGCATTCAATTTTGAATTAACCACTAATCAAACAACCCTGCTGCTGCTTTTTAAAAGCTACTTAAGATGCAAATTAACATCCATCTTATTCTGACATAACAGTTCTGAACAGTGTCTAACAGTGATGTCCATTCTCATTTCTACCTTTCAGTGAGAAACTTTGAGAAAAGTGTGCAGCTGCGCTGTGTATGGAATTGAGGTGTTTCCTTTAGCGTCTTGCAGCACCATGAAGACAGGATTACCCAGAAACCTGAAGGAAGATCTCTGCTTTTTATGGTGTGCAATAAAGCCTGATGGTCTGATTAGACGTAGTTGTCTCTTGAGGCGCTATTGACATGGTAGTTCTTTAGAATGTTTTACTTTCTCAGATTGATAGGGAATGTTTTTTGTTTTTATCATTTTTTTGTATTTCATACCTTAAAACTGTCCATTATTCTTCTGTTTTATTCGTCATTGCTGTGGACTTAATGTCTATTTATATTTATAGCATTTGGCAGACACCTTTATCCAGAGCGACTTTACTTATCTCATTTATACATTTGAGCAGTTGAAGGTTCAGGACCTTGCTCAAGGGCCCAACAGTGGCAGCTTGGTGGTGCCAGGGTTTGAACTCATGACTTTCCGACCTGTTGTCCAATGTCTTAACCACCGAGATATCACTTAATAACAATTATTCATTTGTCATTCCAGAAACATAAGTTCTGTTCCACTGATTGATTGCTAATATGTAGTGGGAGTTTGGTATTTTAAGGCAAATTATTATCGTGAAAATTTTCCTGAATGTAAATTTTACATTTTACACTGACTTATAATAGTGTATTTGAAAAGAAACATATTAAGATGGGTACTGAGAAGCTGAATCAGGGAATGTTTTGTTTAAATTAAATTGTTCTTGTTTCAAAATGTTTACTCTGTAAATATTTTTTTTTCAGTAATGTGCTAGTGTATAATTGCAAAATGCTTTATAAGTATATGTTGCTGCATATATGATGTTGCAGTGACCTTAAATGCAATAAAATAGATATATGAACTAATGGATACAGTATATTTATTAGTTTTACCTCTCATCTCATCTCATTACCTCTAGCCACTTTATCCTTCTACAGGGTCGCAGGCAAGCTGGAGCCTATCCCAGCTGACTACGGGTGAAAGGCGGGGTACACCCTGGACAAGTCGCCAGGTCATCACAGGGCTGACACGTAGACACAGACAACCATTCACACTCACATTCACACCTACGGTCAATTTAGAGCCACCAGTTAACCTAACCTGCATGTCTTTGGACTGTGGGGGAAACCGGAGCACCCGGAGGAAACCCACGCGGACACGGGGAGAACATGCAAACTCCACACAGAAAGGCCCTCGCCGGCCACGGGGCTCGAACCCGGACCTTCTTGCTGTGAGGCGACAGCGCTGACCACTACACCACCGTGCCGCCATTACTGTAGTTTTACCTGATTATTTTAATTCATCATTAACTTTCTTCCCTTGATTAATTGCTCCATGATGCTTCCGAAATAAAATCTCATCTCATCTCATTATCTCTAGCCGCTTTATCCTTCTACAGGGTCGCAGGCAAGCTGGAGCCTATCCCAGCTGACTACGGGCGAAAGGCGGGGTACACCCTGGACAAGTCGCCAGGTCATCACAGGGCTGACACGTAGACACAGACAACCATTCACACTCACATTCACACCTACGGTCAATTTAGAGCCACCAGTTAACCTAACCTGCATGTCTTTGGACTGTGGGGGAAACCGGAGCACCCGGAGGAAACCCACGCGGACACGGGGAGAACATGCAAACTCCACACAGAAAGGCCCTCGCCGGCCACGGGGCTCGAACCCGGACCTTCTTGCTGTGAGGCGACAGCGCTGACCACTACACCACCGTGCCGCCATTACTGTAGTTTTACCTGATTATTTTAATTCATCATTAACTTTCTTCCCTTGATTAATTGCTCCATGATGCTTCCGAAATAAAATGTAAAAAAAAAATGAACAGAGAAATAGGTTTCCCTCTAAATAATTACTTTTAGTGAATATTTTTAAATCAAAAGAAACAATATAATGGGAAATGTTCAGTATTTAAGCTCCCTTGATGATGACAAATGGTAAGTTACGTGTTTGTTACCTCCGCCAAGGAGGTTATGTTTTTGGTAGCGTTGGTTGGTTTGTCTGTTAGCAACATTACGGAAAAAGTAAAGAACGGATTGCTCTGAAATTTTTTCCAGAGGTGTGACTGGGCACAAGTAACAATCCATTAAATTTTGGCGGTGATCCGGATCACCTTCTGGATCCCGGAATTTTTTTAAAGGATTCTTGGCGGAGGTCTGCGCTCTCCGAGTGCTTTTCTAGTTATTGTTGTTTTCCTAGTACTTGGTCATGCCTTTATTTACAGTACCAATCCTGTCATCTAAAGATGCCATGTGTGTCTTGAGATAGTTCCTGTCAGTTGTAGCCCACTCATCTGGGTGTGCAGTAAGTTTTCTTTAGGAATTTGGTCTGGTGCTTTTGCAGTCCAGTTAAAGTGTCCCATCATGCTTTTCAAATTGGTCACACTGGTCACTCTGATTTAGCTTTATGCACCCTATAGCTGTCCCTCTGGATCGTAGGAGTGTATGTGGTGTGTTTTACTTGGACATGAAGCACATAAGACAACTGCAGAATCTGAATAACAATTGACCATTTGGCTTCATGCCAATTTACAGTCCTCCAGTTGCACAGCCGATTGACATTGTACAATTAGATGCTGCAAAATACTTTGTATGGGGACCTCGTTGTTCAGTGGAAGAAACCACCCACTGTAGATAAAAATCACCAGTGAGACACAATCTAGTGCGCGCTATTTTTCTCCTCCTAAAGCACCCAGTTATTAGACTAAACTCAAATCTTGAGCATTTCTCAGTGTGAACATTGATAAGCACATATATAATTGATCAACAGCTCTACAACCCTTCATTTTCTGAAAAAAAATTGTCTATGCAGTGAAATCATCTCACTTAATGACTTCATATTCAGCAGAGGGTGGCATTGAGCACATTACAGCACTAAAAGTTACAAGAAACTTGATTTTTAGGCTCCGTTTGAAAAGCCTCAAATATTAGCCTCATTTTCAAATCATTTTCCAGCTGATTGTTTTGTACTGTATCGTGTTTGTTTAGGAGAGTATATTACACTGGCTCAACAATTTATTAGGTATACCTGAATTGTATCCACTACAATTCAGGTACTGTGATGACCTGGCGACTTGTCCAGGGTGTACCCCGCCTTCGCCCGTAGTCAGCTGGGATAGGCTCCAGCTTGCTTGCGACCCTGTAGAACAGGATAAAGCGGCTAGAGATAATGAGATGAGACAATTCAGGTATAGGGAAATACAGAGAAGTACTAAAATAGGCTGCAAAATATTTGCTCATGCAAAAAAAGCTAGGGAGCGTTTTGTTCTGTGCAATCCCCTGACACGACTGGCACTAGAAGAAGTACAGGGAAGCTCAGAGAAAGCTACATTGTGTGTTTGTAGACCTGGAGAAGACATATGATAGAGTGCCGAGAGACGAGTTATGGTATTGTATGAGAAAGTGTGGAGTGAATGAGAAGTATATTCGAGTGGCGCAAGACATGTATGAGAACAGTGAAACAGCAGTGAGGTGTGCAGTTGGAAAGACTGAATGGTTCAAGGTGAAGGTGGGACTCCATCAAGGATCTGCTTTGAGTCCTTTCTTGTTGCCATAGTGATGGATAGCTTGACGGAAGAAGTGAGGCAAGAGTCACCATGGAACATGATGTTTGCGGATGATATTGTGATATGTGGTGAAAGTAGAAAGGAGGTTGAGTTGGGTTTGGAGAGATGGAGGTATGCATTGGAACGAAGAGGAATGAAGGTGAGCAGTAGCAAAACAGAATACACGTGCATCAGTGAGAATGAGGATGAGAGTGTAGTGAAGATGCAAGGAGTAGACGTAAAGAAATTTGGTGAATTCAAGTACCTGGGGTCAACTGTGCAGGAAAATGGGGGCTGTGATAGTGAGGTGAGAAAGAGAGTGCAGGCAGGGTGGAGCGGTTGGAGAAGGATTTCAGGAGTCATTTGTGATAGGAAAGTCCCAGCAAAAGTGAAATGTAAGATGTATAAGACAGTAGTGAGACCAGCTGTGATGTATGGATTGGAGACCGTACCCTTAACGAAGAGACAGGAGGCAAAGTTGGAGGTGGCGGAGTTGAGGATGTTAAGGTTTGCGATGGGAGTGACAAGGTTGGGCAGGATAAGGAATGAGCACATCAGAGGGACAGCACATGTGGAGAGCTTGGGAATTAAGCTAAGAGAGATGAGACTGAGATGGTATGGGCACATCCTGAGAAGAGATGCAGGGCATGTTGGAAGGAGAATGTTGAGGATGGAGCTGCCAAGCACACGAAAACAAGGAAGGCCAAAGAGGAGATGCATGGATGTGGTGAGAGAGGACATGAAAGTGGCAGGTGTGGTAGAGAAGGATGCGGAAGACAGGGAGCAATGGAGACAAAAGATCTGCTGTGGCGACCCCTAACCGGGAGCAGCCAAAAGAAGAAGAAAAAGACCTGGATTGTATCCACTCATTAGCAGGAGAATCTTCATATAGGTGCAGTTACATCTGTCGCCATGCACAGTCTGTCAGCCCCTCTCTGCCTTTTCCTAATTGAAATGGACCACCACTGAGTAGATATTATTTGGGCAGAATTTGAGCAATAAGTCTAATATTTAAGTTGTCAGATATGCTCATAAATTGAACTGAGGTGGTCCGTTGAACTTATTTTTCAGTTAAAGACGACCCTCTAAAAAGTAATAAAGTACCCTTGCCTTATTAGGTACACTTACATTACATTACATACACTGCATTATTGGTCCACTTTGTAGATATAGAGTATATTTAGAGCTCTACGGCATGTTAATTGTCCTCAAGCACTTCATTAGTGTCGTTTTCTGATGAGAGGCTGCTCTCAGCCTAGCAGTGACAGTAAACTGTTTAAAATCCTCAGTAATGCCTCAGTAATCTCCATTGACAAATGGGGTAAAGGTGGCTAACTATCTATATAACAGAAGGGCTGAAGTCAGCTATTAGGGAGCAATGAATTATATCAGTTATTGTCGTGGGACAAGCTCTCGCTGTCATAGGAAGGTAGGCTGTTACATTCATGATGCTTTACTGCATTCATGCAGTGTTTCCTCTAAATGCAAGCATGGTAAACTTGTCCGTCCTTTTGTATAATTTATGCTTTAGGCTATATGTGCTTAGTTTGTCTATTTTCTCCTCCTTCTTGGGGAAAAAAGACAATAGAGAAAATAATCCACTTCATTCTCATTCATAACACTTGTGAATGTATTTCACGTGTTTCATAATCACTGCTGAAGATCTGTTACGGATCTGTCAGTCAAATGGGCTGCAAAATATTTGCTCGTGCAAAAAAAGCTAGGGAGTGTTTTGTTCTGTGCAATCCCCTGACACGAATGGCACTAGGCGGGTTTCCATTAACCTGTTTTATGTACAATTTGAAACTGAGAACAAGTAATGAAAATATGAATTTAAAAAAATTCAAATATCAAAAAAAGTTTATATGCTTGCATGAGGTAGTTTTTCAGATGATTTGACAAAGCAATGTTTTTTTGCAAAATTGAGATGGAAATACAGTTTCACATTTAAGTCACATTATATTACATGAACTGGAACAAATTCACTTTTGAACTGGAACTATTCACTTTTTTTTTTTTTGCCCAAAACTGCCATGTGGCTGACAGGGGCCTTTCTGTGTGGAGTTTGCATGTTCTCCCCGTGTCCGCGTGGGTTTCCTCCGGGTGCTCCGGCTTCCCCCACAGTACAAAGACATGCAGGTTAGGTTAATTGGTGGCTCTAAATTGACCGTAGGTGTGAATGTGAGTGTGAATGGTTGTTTGTCTCTGTGTCAGCCCTGCGATAACCTGGCGACTTGTCCAGGGTGTACCCCGCCTCTCACCCATAGTCAGCTGGGATAGGCTCCAGCTTGCCTGAGACCCTGTAGAACAGGATAAAGCGGCTACAGATAATGGATGGGATGGATGGATGGAAAACTGCCATGGAAACCCAAGTGCTGGATGGCTCTACAGTCTGGGCTAGAAAGAAATCAGGCCAAGTCTTTATTCTTCACACCATAGTGTGTTTTTCTTACAACTGTTGGTGGTGCTGTTGTGTTTGATACCAAAAAAAACCCCCTGCTTTCAGACATTTGTTAACCCCAATACAATGTGAACGCCAAAAATTAAACTTATTATCAATGTATTTTTATCTCAGCCCTGCTGTGTTATTTATTCCTCTGCCAGTTAGTAATAAACAATACACTTACAAAGTGCAGTACCATGTAGGAGTACCTGACAGTTTGTGAACTCAGTGTGTCTCCAAAGACTATCATCATTGTTTTTATGCTTTCCTTTTTTTTTTACACTACTTTTAATTTGAATTTCTTGATATAAATGGACTGGTTTGATGGGGTTAAGTTATGGTGTTGTTGACCACGTCACGCCGGGTCAGCTTCTCCTTTTTTTTTTAATGTGACGTCACGATAGTAGCTGTCCTCGTAACGGTGGTGCTGAACAAGATGGCTGTGCGGCGGGTCACAAGAGGCTGACAAGACGAACAATTCACCATTTTTTTCCCAGCAGACCAGTGAGGACATATGTAGAAAAGATACTCTAGAGATCGGCATTAACACTGTAACTACTTCCTCTTGTTATATTTGTTTCGTGAGCTTTTATTTCGGTCCAAAACGAGGCGTTCACGCCAATCTCATCGTCTCTCCGGGCTCTGATTTAATAGTCCTTTCAGTGTAAAGCGTGAAAAATCTTTTCTCTGTCTGTAAAACAGTAAAACAGCCAACAGAGTTTATAAACCTCTGAAAGAGATGTCACTGCTGTGTGTTGGAGGTAAGGCTGTATTTCACTCAGTGAAATGTAGATGGGTGTGTGTGTGTGTGTGTGTGTGTGTGTGTGTGTGTGTGTGTTGGACCACCAGCTGTTGGTTATGATTAACGTGGTTAATGTGTTAACTTTGCTGTTGTCATTCGGTTCTCGGGCTATAAAGATGAGTGTGAGTGCGGGTGAGGATTTTATCTGAATTAGTGAGGTCAGGAGATCGGATCAGTACCGTGTGGGGTCGGAGTCACTTGAACCCCCTTGAAATTTTACGAATCATTTCACTGGACAAAAGGAAACACGAGAGTCAGTAAAATTAGGAGGCATTTAAGCAAAACCAGCAGCTGCTTTCATTTTGCTTACAGTGCCATTTTAGTCATTTCGAGAGTCTGTGGCTTTTGTCGCTTTTTCTATCTGTCAAATGTTACCACAAGATAAAACCTCAACCTTATTGCAAGCTGAAGTGCAGAGATGCCAGAGCTTCTTGCATTAGTGTTCAGTCACTGTCAGAGAGTAGGGGTGTGTTCTCGCCTTGCTTCTCATTTTGAAGCAGAAAATAGGTTGTAATGGGCGGTTTTATACCGAAATAAATAACATTACAGTAGGATTTAGATCCGTATTATTATATTTTGACAATCATTAAATATGTGTGATTCACTTGGGTTGATGGGCGCTGCAGTGCACAGCAAAATCCTTGTTCATTCATTCATTCATTCATTCATTCATTCATCTTCAGTGGGGACTAGCAAGTCAGGGTCGAGATGGATCCAAAGCCCATCCTGGGAACACCAGGGGTGAGGCAGGAATACACCCTGGTAGAGACGTCAGTCCATCACAGGGGACCATGAACTCTCTCTCTCTCTCTCTCTCTCTCTCTCTCTCGTGTCTCTCGTGTTTCTCTTTCTCTCTCGTGTCTCTCTCTCTTGCTCTCTCGTGTCTCTCATGTGTGTCTCTCTTGTCTCTCTCTCGTGTGTCTCTTTCTTGTGTCTCTCTCATGTCTCTCGTGTCTCTCATGTGTCTCTTTCTCTCTCGTCTCTCTCTCTCTCGTGTGTCTCTCATGTGTCTCTTTCTCCCTTGTCTCTCTCTCGTGTCTCTCTCTCGTGTGTCTCTCGCATGTGTCTTTCTCTCTCATGTCTCTCTCTCTCAAGTGTGTGTGTGTCTCTCTCTCTCGTGTATCTCTCGTGTGTCTCTTTCTCTCTCGTGTCCCTCTCTCTCTCGTCTCTCTCTCTCTCTCTCTCTCTCTCTCTCGTCTCTCGTGTGTCTCACTCGCTCTTGTGTGTCTTGTGTGTCTTTTAATAAAACTGTACAACTCACATGACAAGCAGCAATGCATGATGGTCTAAGTCGACCGATGTAGGATACAACTTCTGTACACTGCATCTTGGTGTGTCTCATAACATTTTTGTAGTGCACTATATAATGAATGAAATTTACAACTGAGAATGGCTCGATTCCGCTATCCCAAAATTTTAGCTGTATTCAGCAGGTGGCACTGTGATCAGTCCTCCACTTCCAGGTCGTTCCCAGCCAAAACAATACTCACTGTGACATTGGTTTGTATAACATTTCGCTGAAATAAGATAGAATTAATAAATTTTATTGATGTTTAACTGGAATAGACGCTTATAAAATGTCAAACGTACAAATACGCGAATTATCGCCCATGCCACATCCATTATTGTGCTTAAGTTAGGGCTTGTGGCCTGGGTAACCGCGTCTACTTCACATGGCCTGTAAGATATATTTGTGCTTATCATGCTTATTGATGGGCCAGTTATTGTGAAATCATAATGATGTTTGATTTTTTTATATTAATCACATACTTGAACAATCAAACAAATATTTCCTCAAAAGAATGCATACAGAGCAAAAGAATGCATACGTTTAAATTTTGATGAGTGCTGATTCTATATTGGTGTATAGTTCATATATTTGGGGATAAGAATTCTGGTAACAGAAATTAACACACATGGCTCCCTCGAGATTGTCTGCGATTATGGAGAATGTGGAGAGAATGCATGGACATGCAAGTTCAATTAGTTGAAATAATCACAGCATTCGGTAATGCATGAGTCCTCGTGAGTTTTCAAACATTTCAAATTGTCAGTCCCCAAATATTTGAGAAGTTGATGTCTAAATACCAGCATAACATCCTAACTCTGGTTCATAGCCCAATTCCAAAAACCTACCCAATAATAATATCCCTCATATTCCTTGAAAACTTTCAATGTTTTGAGGATGTTTTGAGTTGGGAATGTAAATTATGAGCCTCTTCAGTAAGTATATGTTAAAACACCAAACACCAATGCAAACAGAAATGTAATTGGACGTGTCCATTTCCTGCAAATATCACTCTAATCAACTAATGTCAAGGAGTCCAGGGGTGTGGCACTTCAAGGTTACACTCACAGTGACAAGAATGATCAAATTGACAAATTTACGATTTAACAGACTATTTTCATCACGAAAAACATTTACTTGATGGCGCCATATCTTTAAAATTTACAAGATGTTATTAAACTTAAAACAAGCCACAATAAACCCTGAATAAACACTTTACTTTTGTTGGTTTGGGCTGTGCGGCGTCCACTGTTGTTGACATTGTTGAACGACCCAGTGACGCGCGCGCCACCTGTTGACTACTCCGCACATATCATAGCGGAACCGAGCCATTCAAACAGCACTATGAAATGGCTGATTCACTATGTAGTGGACTATAGAGGGAGAGTGGGCAATCGGAACACAAGCTTGTATATTTATTGGTTGGTCAATGGTGTCTTTCGCTCCCATTGGTAGGCTCCTCAATTGCGTCGCCTCAAAGTTGAGATTAGTTTAACTCAGTACCCACACACTAATTCATCTGTCATGACTACAAGTCACTGAATTTCACTGACATGCCATGTTGTCTGTTTGCCACATCACTGCTAGCCCCTTCTTGTATGTACGCCCCTTTACAGTTTGGAATTTTCATGCTATGACATGCTAGTCTGAAAATATCATGGTTTCACCCTTGCACAGTATTAATCAAACATTTAAATGCAGACAAGCCGCTGGTGAAAATTCAAGGAACGATTAATCATTAAATCTTTGTCCAAGAATGTCTGTGCACATTCTTGCTTATACAACAAAAAGCAAAAGGAAAAATAGATCAAAATCCCTAATTGTTCTTTCTTCGAAAAGTATTGTTGAGAATGACTTTTCGGTAAAATCCATCCATCCATTATCTGTAACCAATTATCCTGTGCAGGGTCGCGGGCAAGCTGGAGCCTATCCCAGCTGACTATGGGTGAGAGGCAGGGTACACCCTGGACAAGTCGCCAGGTCATCACAGGGCTGACACATAGACACAGACAACCATTCACACTCACATTCACACCTACGGTCAATTTAGAGCCACCAATTAGCCTAACCTGCATGTCTTTGGACTGTGGGGGAAACTGCAAAGGAAACCCACGCAGACACGGGGAGAACATGCAAACTCCACACTGAAAGACCCCTGTCAGCCACTGGGCTCAGACCCAGAGCCTTCTTCTTGCGAGGCAGCAGTGCCAACCACTACACCACCGTGCTGCCCTTCTGTAAAATCTCTTATCACATTTATCATGTTGCTGTGATAAGCTGAAAGAGAGACTGGCTATGTGGAAATGTAGTGTGCAGAACTGCTTAGCCAGAAATAGTTGCTTTTTTTAGTTGTAGTCAGCAATTGCATGTTCTGTGCATTTGATAGTGGTTGTGTTTGATAAAGTTACGAACATGCTAGAAGTGGCAAAAGAGTTAACAGTGTAACTTGTTTACAGCAAGAGCGGATTACACAGCCAAAGGGATTTCAGTGTAGTCTGCATCCCCTGTGTGGAGGTTGCTGGAGTATAATTTAGGTCAAGTCCAGAGGGACAGAGTTATGACGTTTTTGGGGAATTGCAGCCAGACACACAAGAGATGAGCACCAATGGAGTAATGTACTTGATCTGATTAAAAATGATGGGGTAATAGATAGAAATGCATTTTAAACAATATTTTGAAAATGTCAGCATGGGGTAACTGTCCAATCACATGCCATTACTAACAGTGACCCCATAACACCCCTAAGTCACACACCCATTCAGACCTGGGGGAATTTATCGTTCCCAGTCCCAGACCTACAGGCGTGCTTTTGGGAAGTGGGAGAACACTGAGAGGACATGTCAGAAACTCTGCAGAGAGAGTAACTGAAGCTCAGGATTGAGCCAGAGACCTTGTTAGACAGCAACACCACCCACTGCACCATCATATCACCATGTATAGTCACACTCAATTCACATGAAATGTTACATCATTAAAGGTACGGTACACTATGTATGGGCGGCTCTAGCAAAAATGGAATATAGTACTCATAAGTATGTTCACATTATTCTATAATCATCTGCACCTACAAATTGTTGTGCTTTCATAAGCTTAGAAGGAGCCCTTCATATCTACAGTGGTGCTTGAAAGTTTGTGAATCCTTTAGAATTTTCTAAATTTCTGCATAAATATGACCTAAAACATCATCAGATTTTCACACAAGTCCTAAAAGTAGATAAAGAGAACCCAGTTGAACAAATGAGACAAAATATTATACTTGGTCATTGATTTATTGAGGAAAATGATCCAATATTACATATCT
Organism: Neoarius graeffei; assembly: GCF_027579695.1. Lineage (NCBI taxonomy): Eukaryota > Metazoa > Chordata > Actinopteri > Siluriformes > Ariidae > Neoarius > Neoarius graeffei. The sequence continues at coordinate 45,430,956 of NC_083583.1, forward strand.
GTGAGTGGCAAAAGTATGTGAACCTTTGCTTTCAGTATCTGGTGTGACCCCCTTGTGTAGCAATAACTGCAACTAAATGTTTCTGGTAACTGTTGATCAGTCCTGCACACCGGCTTGGAGGAATTTTAGCCCATTCCTCCGTACAGAACAGCTTCAACTCTGGGATGTTTGTGGGTTTCCTCACATGAACTGCTCGCTTCAGGTCCTTTCACAATATTTCGATTGGATTAAGGTCAGGACTTTGACTTGGCCATTCCAAAACATTAACTTTATTCTTCTTTAACCATTCTTTGGTAGAACGACTTGTGTGCTTAGGGTTGTTGTCTTGCTGCATGACCCACCTTCTCTTGTGATTCAGTTCATGGACAGATGTCCTGACACTTTCCTTTAGAATTCACTGGGATAATTCAGAATTCATTCATCAATTATGGTAAGCCGTCCTGGCCCACATGCAGCAAAACAGACACAAACCATGATACTATCAACACCATGTTTCACAGATGGGATAAGGTTCTTATGCTGGAATGCAGTGTTTTCCTTTCTCCAAACATAACACTTCTCATTTAAACCAAAAAATTCTATTTTGGTTCCATCCGTCCACAAAACATTTTTCCAATAGCCTTCTGGCTTGTCCACGTGATCTTCAGCAAACTGCAGACGAGCAGCAATGTTTGTTTTGGAGAGCAGTGACTTTCTCCTTGCAACCCTGCCATGCACACCATTGTTGTTCAGTGTTCTCCTGATGGTGGACTCATGAACATTAACATTAGCCAATGTGAGAGAGGCCTTCAGTTGCTTAGAAGTTACCCTGGGGTCCTTTGTGACCTCGCCGCCTATTACACGCCTTGCTCTTGGAGTGATCTTTGTTGGTCGACCACTCCTGGGGAGGGTAACGATGGTCTTGAATTTCCTCCATTTGTGAAGATCAGACTTTGATAGATCCCTGTTCTTTAAATAAAACAGGGTGCCCACTCACAGCTGATTGTCATCCCATTGATTGAAAACACCTGACTCTAATTTCACCTTCAAATTAACTGCTAATACTAGAGGTTCACATACTTTTGCCACTCACAGATATGTAATATTGGATCCTTTTCTTCAATAAATAAATGACCAAGTATAATATTTTGTCTCATTTGTTTAACTGGGTTCTCTTTCTCTACTTTTAGGACTTGTGTGAAAATCTGATGATGTTTTAGGTCATATTTATGCAGAAATATAGAAAATTCTAAAGGGTTCACAAACTTTCAAGCACCACTGTACATGGGGAGCCAGTCCTCTTCCACAGAGCTGCCATGTTGCGTCGCTACAGTAGCCCAAAACGGACAAACTAAAAACTGGCATTTCACGCAGTTCACATTTTACGTTTTTAAAAGTGGCAAGCAGCACTGGAATTAAAACGAAGAAGAAATGAAGACAGAGAATGTAGGAGCCATTTTAGGAGACTGATGATGTTCAGTATAGGTTTGCATTTTCTTTTAATTTAGTAATTTGTTAAAGATTAATATACATGTTTGACCTTGATATTTATTTATGATGCTGTTGCAGTTAAGAGTTACCCCCCTGCATTAGTGGTTTTTCTTGTATGTAAAATTCCTCTGTCTCTTATTGTAAGGGTACATTCCATTTAGCATTCGTGGATGCGGAAATAATAATGGAAATAAGACGGTCCAGTTAGGAGTAGCATAGATGTCTGACCAAAATTCGAATGAACCAACTGTAATTTGTAACTGTCAATAATGGATTAGGAAAGGGATTTTTTTTTTTTTTTGCTTGAAGATTTTTGTTCTCTGAGGTTTTTCACGTCACGCCATATTACAAGTAACCTGCTGCCTTTGCGGCAAAGGGAAATGGAAGAAGAGCCTTGACAAAGAAGAAGAAAGAAGATGTAAATGTCAGTGAAGTTGCATTCTTGTTTGTGCAATTCCTTTGGTCGTTCCAATGTAATAAAATTATGCTCACAGTTTTATCCCTGCACATGCACTGTAAGTGAACGAATAAAACCCAGGCAAACACCTAGCCTACCAACCACATACCAGGCTTTTAGTTTTTTGAAGAAAACCATCAATGATTCAAAAGTGTTTGACACTAGCATGATTTGTTTTAGTTTTATATCACAAATTTATCAAAAAATCCACCTAAAATGATTGAAATGTCTCATCTCATCTCATTATCTCTAGCCGCTTTATCCTGTTCTACAGGGTCGCAGGCAAGCTGGAGCCTATCCCAACTGACTACGGGCGAAAGGCGGGGTACACCCTGGACAAGTCGCCAGGTCACCACAGGGCCGATTGAAATGTCGATTAGACTAATAGTTGCAGAGACGAACCAAAGAAAAGTGGGCATGCATGCGCTGCCACGGCTCTGGAGACAGAGTTTGCACCTGATGGCAATGTTAATCTAAAACATGCTGAGAAAGGGAGGGGGTGAAGGAGGGGTATTCAGTTGGTTGCAATCTGCATCCTCACTGCTAGATGCCACTAAATCCCACATAGTGTATCTTTAAGGTTATACTTAGAGGTGAGCATAACTCACTTTACTCACTTCTTCCAGCTTGTCTCACTTATGTGTGTGAGGTTGCTGCCATGTGGACCCTATTGATCCACGTTGAAGCATGGTTTTATGCCAGATGGCCTTCCTGCCACAACCCTCCCATTTCTGGGCTTAACAAACAACCATTCACACACACATTTGCACCTATGGGCAATTTAGAGTACCTAGTTAACCTAACCACATGTCTTTGGACTGTGGAGGAAACCGGAGCACCCGGAGGAAACCCACGCAGACACGGGGAGAACATGCAAACTCCACACAGAAAGGCCCTCGCCAGCCACTAGGCTCAAACCAATAACTTTCTTGCTGTGAGGCGACAGTGCTAACCACTACACCACTGTGCCGCCCCTAGAGATGAGCGTAACATCCTTTCTTTTCCTTACGTACACCTGCTGTACCTAATAAACTGTTCATTAAGTGTGTTGTTCGAGGATTTTGAATATTTTACTTTACTTAACACATATCTGGTTTAACTCTGCTAATGCAGAGACAGCAAATGCAGTGAGTTGACCTGTGTGTTAAAACAGGAAACTAACTAAACTACGAATTAGAATAGGCAATAAATATATAAGACTCAACCAATATCGCCTGAAGAAGATTGTGGTTATACTGAATATTGGCACGACTGCTGTAGGTAATCCCAGTCATGCCAATATTCAGTATAAGTTCACAACTCAACTGTGAGTACGATATTACTTTTATATTGCAGTTTTATAAACAAGAAATTTATACTGAGTAAGTGACATTTCAGGTACAGTATGACCAAAGGTTTCGTTTACTTTTGCTCCGCTTGCAGAAATAGATCCTGAAGAAGCTACACTCACTTTATAGCACCTTGGCTAGTTGGCGAGCTCACTCACATTCATTTGTACATTCCCATTAAAAGTGCTTCCAGTGAAACTGGCGTCCCTTCTTCCCTTTCGTCTTCAAAAGACGTTCCAGTCTTGGGACATAATTAAACCAATCAAATTAGTGGACAGGAACTAAATGTTATAAAAATTACATTACACCACAGTGGGCCGGCACGGTGGTGTAGTGGTTAGCACTGTCGCCTCACAACAAGAAGGTCCTGGGTTCAAGCCCAGTAGCCGACGAGGGCCTTTCTGTGTGGAGTTTGCATGTTCTCCCCGTGTCTGCGTGGGTTTCCTCCGGGTGCTCCGGTTTCCCCCACAGTCCAAAGACATGCAGGTTAGGCTAATTGGTGGCTCTAAATTGACCGTAGATGTAAAAGTGAGTGTGAATGGTTGTTTGTGTCTATGTGTCAGCCCTGCGATGACCTGGCGACTTGTCCAGGGTGTACCCCGCCTTTCGCCCGTAGTCAGCTGGGATAGGCTCCAGCTTGCCTGCGACCCTGTAGGACAGGATAAAGCGGCTAGAGATAATGAGATGAGAAATTAGTGGACAGGAACTAAATGTTATAAAAATTACATTATACCACAGTGGGCCAGCACGGTGGTGTAGTGATTAGCACTGTCGCCTCACAGCAAGAAGGTCCTGGGTTCAAGCCCAGTAGCCGACGAGGGCCTTTCTGTGCGGAGTTTGCATGTTCTCCCTGTGTCTGCGTGGGTTTCCTCCGGGTGCTCCGGTTTCCCCCACAATCCAAAGACATGCAGGTTAGGCTAATTCTAAATTGACCGTAGGTGTAAAAGTGAGTGTGAATGGTTGTCTGTGTCTATGTGTCAGCCCTGTGATGATCTGGCGACTTGTCCAGGGTGTACCCCACCTCTCGCCCATAGTCAGCTGGGATAGGCTCCAGCTTGCCTGCGACCCTGTACAAGATAAGCGGCTACGGATAATGGATGGATAATAAGTTGTTTCACAGACATATAACGATAAATTATAGTGTTCCATTCTTTAGTAAATAATCTCACCACATCATAACACACTGTCACTGATTATTTTCCTCTAACAGCACATCCCATTAACACTACACTTTTTGGAGAGTGTTGCTGCTATTGTCATTACTTCTGTAAATCTACTTGTTGTACCAAAGAATTAATTGAACATTAAAGTAAATGTTTCTTTCATTATTCTTTTCTTCAATTTAAAAACAAAGTTAAACATTCCCAATTTCTCCCACTAGATAATTCTCCTCTGTTGCATAACAGCTACCAAGCAGGGAGGGTGAGGGTCAGCACGTGCTTCCTTTCAGACATATGAAGCCAGCCTCCACATCTCATGTAACATCATAGGGCAGCTGAATGCACTTGGAGGAGAGCGCTAACTGCCCTTTCCTATACATGAGCTCACACACACCCACGATCAGCTAGTGTCCTTCTGATCGATGGGACAGAGGAATGTCATGCTACCCACCCACATTTGTTTTTGTGAAAAAAAAAATATATATATATATATATATATATATATATATATATATATATATATACAGTATTTGAACTTCAATGTAGTTAATCTCTATCTGGCACTGATACTAAATATACCCAAAATACCCAAAACTAAATATTGTGACTGTAAGCACAGTTTTATAATCTTTTATAAAATGCTATATCACCCACACATACAGGGCGGAGGTATTCCAGGATTGAGGAACATTCATGTAGGAGGTAAAAATGTCAGAAACTTGTCACGTGAAATCAGCAACAGTAACGCCATTCCCACCTGGACCGATCTACTCCGAATGATTGATACTGACAAAGTCTGTCGTTTAGTTAAGGATACTTATTGGGCCATGGTTTACCAAGTTCATTCACCTGACATCTTTCTTGGCTGCCCTCACATGCACTGTCGTGCCCTGGGTTCATTATAAATGGCCAGGCTCAGAGCTCCTTACAATCTGAGTCCCATTTACATGCACGCCTACCAGTCTGCCACCAGTCTGTAATGAATCAGGCAGAGTTTCCAGCACTGACGTCCAAGTACAACCGCGTGTGTGTGGGCGAGTGTCAAAGAGACCAGACAGATTCCTGGCAATTGCTTTAATAACCTGAGCAGATGCACAGAACTTAGGCTTGTCTGTTCTCAATTGGATATTTGGGTTTATATATATATATATATATATATATATAATGTTTATAACCATTACATTTCTCTTTTGTTTTATTACATTTTATGTTTTGATCATTCTTTTTCAAATATCTTTCACACTTTTAAAGAAGGAAGACAATGATATGATATACTGTAAAGCTGTAAATGACATGATTTTCCTTAAATGTTTCAATTAGAATATTATAATATAACAGACTGATTAGGGTTAATATTTGGTAAATATGATAGGCCTGTTATCAGCAAGGAGTCATTTATAATAAGCATGGATAGGAAATTTGAGCACAGCCAAGACTGAACTTTTGTTTGGATTGCATTACAAGGTTTTTTTCCCAGAATAATATATTATCAAAATGCTTATAATTAAATAATCAGGACTTGCAGTGATGAGTGTTCATTGCGTTTATAAAATCACCACTTATAGGGTTAAATGAAGAAATATTCACTTGTTCTGTCATGAATTCATCTTTAGTAAGTGCTGTAACTTATTCAGGGCTGTGGTGGATTCAGAGCCCATCTCGGGAATACACAGGGCATGAGGCAGGAATACACCCTGAAACAGACACTATAAACTAAACTGAAAACACCCACACCCACACACACACACACACATGGGCAGCACAGTGGTGTAGTGGTTAGCACTGCCAGCTCACAGCAAGAAGGGCTTGGGTTTGAGCCCAGCGGCCAATGGGGGCCTTTCTGTGTGGAGTTTGCATGTTCTCCCCGTGTCCGCGTGGGTTTCCTCCGGGTGCTCCGGTTTCCCCCACAGTCCAAAGACATGCAGGTTAGGTTAACTGGTGACTCTAAATTGACCGTAGGTGTGAATGTGAGTGTGAATGGTTGTTTGCCTCTATGTGTCAGCCCTGCGATAACCTGGTGACTTGTCCAGGGTGTACCCCGCCTTTCGCCCGTAGTCAGCTGGGATAGGCTCCAGCTTGCCCGCAACCCTGCACAGGATAAGCGGTTACAGATAATGGATGGATGGATATATACACTGTCAGAAATAAGGGTACAGTAGGAGTCCATTTCTGTCCCCCAAGGTACAGTCTACATTAATGTACCACCTAGGGCTCATTATTGGACTTCAAGGTAAGTATGTATACCTTTTTATGGTACATATATGTTCCCAAGCAGTAGACAAAAGGTACAAATAAGTTCCTTAGAGGATACTGCCCCAGTGACAAGCCGTTTTACCCCTAAAAGTACCATGATGTTCTTTGATTTTATATATATATATATATATATATATCTCATCTCATTATCTCTAGCTGCTTTATCCTTCTACAGGGTCACAGGCAAGCTGGAGCCTATCCCAGCTGACTACGGGCGAAAGGCGGGGTACACCCTGGACAAGTCGCCAGGTCATCACAGGGCTGACACATAGACACAGACAACCATTCACACTCACATTCACACCTACGGTCAATTTAGAGTCACCAGTTAACCTAACCTGCATGTCTTTGGACTGTGGGGGAAACCGGAACACCTGGAGGAAACCCACGTGGACACGAGGAGAACATGCAAACTCCACACAGAAAGGCCCTCGCCAGCCACGGGGCTCGAACCCGGACCTTCTTGCTGTGAGGCGACAGCACTAACCACTACACCACCATGCCACCATAGATAGATAGATAGATAGATAGATAGATAGTGCCTTGCAAAAGTATTCATCCCCCTTGGTGTTTGTCCTGTTTTGTTGCATTACAAGCTGGAAATAAATTATTATGGAATTATTGTGACACAAACAATAATTAAGATGAAAAAGCAGAAATCTGGAGTGTGCATAGGTATTCACCCCCAAAGTCAATACTTTATAGAGCCACCTTTTGCTACAATTACAGCTGCAAGTCTCTTGGGGTATGTCTCTATTAGCTTAGCACATCTAGCCACTGGGATTTTTGTCTATTCCTCAAGGCAAAACTGCTCCAACTCCTTCAAGTTAGATGGGTTGCATTGGTGTACAGCAATCTTCAAGTGATGCCACAGATTCTCAATTGGATTGAGGTCTGGGCTTTGATAAGGTCATTCCAAGACATATAAATGTTACCCTTTAAACCAGTCCAGTGTCGCTTTAGCAGTATGTTTAGAGTCATTGTCCTGCTGGAACGTGAACCATCATCCCAGTCTCAAACCTCTGGCTGACTCAAACAAGTTTTCCTCCAGAATTGCCCTTTATTTAGTGCCATCCATCTTTCCTTCAATCCTGACCAGCTTTTCTGTCCCTGCAGATGAAAAATATGCCCACAGCATGATGCTGCCACCACCATGCTTCACTGTAGGAATGGTGTTCTCAGGGTGTTGGGTTTGTGCCACACATGGTGTTTCCCATGATGGCCAAAAAGTTAAATTTTAGTCTCATCTGACCAGAGAATCTTCTTCCATGTGTTTGGGGAGTCTGCCACATGCTGTTGGGCAAACTCCAAATGTGTTTTCTTTTTTTTTTTTTAAACAATGGCTTTTTTCTGGCCACTCTTCCATAAAGCCCCACTATTTGGAGTGTACAGCTTAAAGTGGTCCTATGGACAGATACTCCCATCTCCACTGTGGATATTTGCAGCTCCTTCAGTGTTATCTTTGGTGTCTTTGCTGCATCTCTGATTAATTCACACCTTACTCAGTCTGTGAGTTTTGGTGGGCGGCCTTCTCTTATCAGGTTTGTAGTGGTGCCATATTCTTTTCATCCATCCATTATCTGTAGCCACTTATCCTGTCCCCTCCTAGAACTGCCCCCTTATTGTGGTGGAGGGGTTTGTGTGCTTGAATGATCCTAGGAGCTATGTTGTCGGGGGCATTATGCCCCTGTTAGGGTTTCCCAAGGCAGACAGGTCCTAGGTGACAGGCCAGACCAAGAGCAGTTCACCAAAAACCCCTATGGAGAAAAAATCCAGGACCGTGACGTCGCCCGGTATGACGCAGCCGGGGCCCCACCCTGGAGCCAGGCCCGGGGTTGGGGCTCGTATGCAAGCGCTTGGTGGCCGGGCCTTTGCCCATGGGGCCCGGCCGGACTCAGCCCGAAGAGGTGACGTGGGCCCGACCTCCTGTGGGTTCACCACCCACAGAGGTAGCAGTAGGGGTTTGGTGCAGTGTGGATTGGGTGGCAGTCGAAGGCAGGGGCCTCGACGACCTGATCCCCGGACACAGCGGCTGGCTGTTGGGACATGGAATGTCACTTCGCTGGGGGGAAAGAGCCTGAGCTTGTGCGGGAGGTTGAGAGGTACCGGCTAGAGATAGTCGGGCTCACCTCCACGCACAGCTTGGGCTCTGGAACCCAGCTCCTCGAGAGGGGCTGGACTTTCCACTTCTCTGGAGTCGCCCGTGGTGAGCGGCGGCGGGCTGGTGTGGGCTTGCTTATAGCTCCCCAGCTCAGCCGCCATGTGTTGGAGTTTACCCCAGTGAACGAGAGGGTCGCCTCTCTGCGCCTTCGGATTGGAGAGAGGGCTCTTGCTGTTGTTTGTGCCTACGGGCCAAATAGCAGTATAGAGTATCCAGCCTTCTTGGAGTCCCTGGGAGAGGTACTGAGGGGTGCTCAGACTGGGGACTCCATTGTACTACTGGGGGACTTCAATGCTCACGTGGGCGACGACAGTGACACCTGGAGGGGCGTGGTTGGGAGGAACGGCCTCCCCGATCTGAACCCGAGTGGTGTTTTGTTATTGGACTTCTGTGCTAGTCACGGTTTGTCCATAACGAACACCATGTTCGAGCATAGGGGTGTCCATAAGTGCACGTGGCACCAGGACACCTTAGGTCGGAGGTCGATGATCGATTTTGTAGTCATTTCATCTGATCTCCGGCCCTATGTCTTGGACACTCGGGTGAAGAGAGGGGCTGAGCTGTCAACTGATCACCACCTGGTGGTGAGTTGGATCCGCTGGCGGAGGAGGAAGCTGGACAGACCTGGCAGGCCCAAACGTATGGTGAGGGTCTGCTGGGAACGTCTGGCTGAGCACTCTGTTGGGGAGGTCTTTAACTCCCACCTCCGGGAGAGCTTTTCCCAGCTTCCGAGGGAGGCGGGGGACATTGAGTCTGAGTGGACCATGTTCTCTACCTCCATTGTGGACGCAGCTGTTCGGAGCTGTGGCCGCAAGGTCTCCGGTGCCTGTCGTGGCGGCAATCCCCGAACCCGGTGGTGGACACCGGAAGTAAGGGATGCCGTCAAGCTGAAGAAGGAGTCCTATCGGGCCATGTTGACCTCCGGGACTCCTGAGGCAGCCGACGGGTATCGGCAGGCCAGGCGTGCTGCAGCTCGGGCAGTTGCGGAGGCAAAAACTCGGAACTGGGAGGAGCTCGGGGAGGCCATGGAGAAGGACTATCGGTCGGCCTCGAAGAAATTCTGGCAAACCACCCGGCGCCTCAGGAGGGGGAAGCAGTACTCTGCCAACACTGTTTACAGTGTGGGTGGGGAGCTGTTGACCTCGACTGGGGACATTGTCGGGCGGTGGAAGGAATACTTTGAGGATCTCCTCAATCCCACCGTCATGTCTTCCACTGAGGAGACTGAGGCTGATGACTCAGAGGTGGACTCGTCCGTTACCCAAGCCGAAGTCACTGAGGTGGTTTGCAAGCTCCTCGGTGGCAAGGCACCGGGGGTGGATGAGATCCGCCCTGAGTATCTCAAGTCTCTGGATGTTGTGGGGCTGTCTTGGTTGACACGCCTCTGCAACATCGCGTGGCGGTCGGGGACAGTGCCTCTGGAGTGGCAGACTGGGGTGGTGGTCCCTCTTTTTAAGAAAGGGGACTGGAGAGTGTGCTCCAATTATAGGGGAATCACACTTCTCAGCCTCCCAGGGAAAGTTTACTCCAGGGTACTGGAGAGGAGAATTCGACCAATAGTCGAACCTTGGATCCAGGAGGAACAATGTGGTTTTCGTCCTGGTCGCGGAACACTGGACCAGCTCTATACCCTTCATAGGGTGCTCAAGGGTTCATGGGAGTTTGCCCAACCAGTCCACATGTGCTTTGTGGATCTGGAGAAGGCATTCGACTGTGTCCCCCGTGGTATTCTGTGGGGGGTGCTTCGGGAGTATGGGGTTCGGGGCTCTTTGCTAAGGGCTGTCCGGTCCCTGTATGAACGGAGCAGGAGTCTGGTTCGCATTGCCGGCAGTAAGTCAGACCTGTTCCCAGTGCATGTTGGACTCCGGCAGGGCTGCCCTTTGTCACCGGTTCTGTTCATAATTTTTATGGACAGAATTTCTAGGCGCAGTCAGGGCCGGAAGGAATCCTGTTTGGGAACCACAGGATTTCATCTCTGCTTTTTGCAGATGATGTTGTCCTGTTGGCTTCTTCAAACCAGGACCTTCAGCATGCACTGGGGCGGTTTGCAGTCGAGTGTGAAGCGGCTGGGATGAGAATCAGCACCTCCAAGTCCGAGGCCATGGTTCTCGACCGGAAAAGGGTGGCTTGCCCTCTCCAGGTTGGTGGAGAAGTCCTGCCTCAAGTGGAGGAGTTTAAGTATCTTGGGATCTTGTTCACGAGTGAGGGAAGGATGGAACGTGAGATCGACAGGCGGATCGGTGCAGCCTCCGCAGTAATGCGGTCGCTTTACCAGTCCGTCGTGGTGAAGAAGGAGCTGAGCCAAAAGGCAAAGCTCTCAATTTACCGGTCGATCTACGTTCCGACTCTCACCTATGGTCATGAGCTTTGGGTAATGACAGAAAGAACAAGATCGCGGATACAAGCGGCTGAAATGAGTTTCCTTCGCAGGGTGGCTGGGCGCTCCCTTAGAGATAGGGTGAGAAACACAGTCACTCGGGAGGAGCTTGGAGTAGAGCCGCTGCTCCTCCACATCGAGAGGAACCAGCTGAGGTGGCTCGGGCATCTTTTTCGGATGCCTCCTGGACGCCTCCCTGGGGAGGTGTTCCAGGCATGTCCCCCCGGGAGGAGGCCCCGGGGAAGACCCAGGACACGCTGGAGGGACTATGTCTCTCGGCTGGCCTGGGAACGCCTCGGTGTTCTTCCCGAGGAGCTGGCCGAGGTGTCTGGGGAAAGGGAAGTTTGGGCTTCCATGATTAGACTGCTGCCTCCGCGACCTGGTCCCAGATAAGCGGAAGAAGACGAGACGAGACGAGACGAGACACTTATCCTGTTCTACAGAGTCATAGGCAAGCTGGAGTCTATCCCAGCTGACTATGGGTGAGAAGCGGGGTACACCCTGGACAAGTTGCCAGGTCATCACAGGGCTGACACATAGACACAGACAACCATTCACACTCACACTTATGGTCAATTTGGAGCCACCAATTAGCCAAACCTGCATGTCTTTGGACTGTGGGGGAAACCGGAGCACCCGAAGGAAACCCATGCAGACACGGGGAGAACATGCAAACTCCACACAGAAAGGCCCTTGTCGGCCACTGGGCTCGAACCCAGGCCCTTCTTGCTGTGAGGCGACAGTGCTAACCACTACACCACCGTGCCACCCTTCTTTATATTCTTTCCATTTTGCTATAATGGATTTAATGGTGCTCCCTGGGATATTCAAAGTTTGGGATATTTTTTATAACCCAGCCCTGATCTTTACTTCTCCACAACTTTGTCTTTGACCTGTTTGGAGTGCTCCTTAGTTTTCATGTTGCTTGCTTAGTCGTGTTGCCGAGTCACCGAGTCAGGGTCCTTCCAGAACAGGTTGATTTATACAGACATCATGTGACAGATCATGTGACACTTTGATTGCACACAGGTGGATCTTAATCAACTAATTATGTGACTTATGAAGTTAAATTGGTTGGACCAGCTCTTATTTAGGGGTTTCATATGAAAGGGGGTGAATACATATGCACACTCAATATTTCTGTTTTTTTTATCTTATTGTTTGTGTCACCAAAAAAATCAATAAAATTGCACCTTTAAAGTGGTAGGCATGTTGTGTAAATCAAGTGGTGCTAACCATCCAAAAATCCATTTTAATTCCAGCTTGTAATGCAACAAAACAGGACAAACACCAAGGGGGATGAATACTTTTGCAAGACACTCTGTGTGTGTGTATGTGTGTGTATATATATATATATATATGGGGTGGCACGGTGGTGTAGTGGTTAGCGCTGTCGCCTTACAGCAAGAAGGTCTGGGTTCGAGCCCCGTGGCCGGCGAGGGCCTTTCTGTGTGGAGTTTGCATGTTCTCCCCGTGTCCGCGTGGGTTTCCTCCGGGTGCTCCGGTTTCCCCCACAGTCCAAAGACATGCAGGTTAGGTTAACTGGTGACTCTAAATTGACCGTAGGTGTGAATGTGAGTGTGAATGGTTGTCTGTGTCTATGTGTCAGCCCTGTGATGACCTGGCGACTTGTCCAGGGTGTACCCCACCTTTCGCCCGTAGTCAGCTGGGATAGGCTCCAGCTTGCCTGCGACCCTGTAGAACAGGATAAAGCGGCTAGAGATAATGAGATGATATATATATATATATATATATATATATATATATATATAAAATAGAGTATTCTTATGAATTCTTCACACCCTTCTGTTATGATTCTTGGAATTCATTAAGCGTGAACTGAGTCTTCTACCAAAATGTGTAAATTAGATCTCAGTGGGAAATATTCTTTTCACAAGTTGCAAGATTAAACACGCCACACACGACTGGTTTTCCTGGCTTCCTGGTATTATTTGTTCCAGTCCATCAATAACCTCAAGGAACAACATCAATACAATTATATCTTTTCCGTATTATGAAGGAACTATATGCAGACCGTATTGATTAGATCTCTGAGCTTTCTATTTTTGTCAGACGGAGCCCATTTTCACCCCTTTGCCTTTTTACCCTTCACCCAGACAGTCTCATCGATCATCATTTCTCACATAATGGCCATGTTTTTTGTGTATGCACTTCGTTTTGTCTTGGAAGATACATCTCTATTTTCCACCACTGAGAACAGACTGGGAATTTTACATGTATTAACTAAAACATTAAATTCAATTACTTTCCATGACCCAGCTCAGTATATGATACAAGATGAGAATTTTTTAAGCAGCATGACTTTCTGTTTAAACAGGATTGCCAGTTTTCTCTAATATTTTGACCCAGAACTCATTTGTGTGTGGTTTTTCCACTCCATTTGTAAGGAATTGAGTTTGAATGCATTAAATCCAGGCCTTCAATCAAACGGTGTTTTAATATTGTTGCTTTGTACTGAGTTTTGGTAGGCGTCTTCCTAAGTCTCAGCTCTCTGTCACACTAAGGCAGTTATTTTTAGTAGTGGGGATACGGCACTCGACAGCACTGAGAGATTAAATAGAGCTCATGCGGAAGAGATGGAAAGGGAGAATATATGAACGGAAGCTACATAAGAGGGGATCTGGGTGTGGTAGCAAAACTTGTCAAATTTGTTCCAAGGAATGTGGAAGCTGTTTGTCTTTAATAAAACACTTTATGTTAATTTTTATTTTTAGTCGTCAGTCTGTAGGGACGTCCTAGGACTTTTATCAAATGTCTGCATATTTATGTAAGGCTGGTGTTGTGTAATCAGGCCTAGTGTTCAGCAGACAACATCCTGGTAACGCAAGGATTTGCATGAATCAAGTACTCAAGGCGGAACGTATCTGTGCAAGTGGATTTTAAGATGCTACCTGTCTTTCAGTTTTGAGTTATACAGAAGTGCATCCAGTAGATTTGATAAACTCATTCTCTGTATGGGTCACATGGGCCTTTTTTGAACCTCAAGACATTGTTAATGTCTTCATGATGCAAGCACTTACCCAGTCATATTAGATATAAATATATATTATATTCTTCTAAATGCATTAATCCATTAAAATCCATTAAAATGGTGCAAATACAGATGCAAGATTACCTATTAGTCACTGAGTTAACGTAATGGTTAACCTCGAACTTGTGCTGCGTCACACATATTTGAAATTATGAAATTTATTGTGTGTGAATTGAACATGGTGATTGTTATAATAAAACATAAAAAAAGATATCAAGTCATAAGGTGACTTAGGACCAGGATGTTCAGGCACACCGTTAAACTGAAAGCCATGACACTAAGTTGTGGAATGATTATACCCTGAACTGAGGGGCTTATTTCCAAAACCTGTTAAATCCATGAACATAAATGGATTTAGCAGGTTTTGGAAATAAGCCCTTCAATTTATGAAACTGTTCTATGATACTATATCTAATTATTACCAATGAGCTAACTATAAGATTAGTCTAATCCCATAAAATGTTTTTTTTATGCAATATCAGGAGAATAAACGCAAACCTAACCATTCCAGCTATCATGCGTGTGAAGTGCACGATCAGGAGTGAGAAATCCTCAGGTTGTTTATATAGCCATCATTACAGACATTAAAGCCAGATTAAAAAGAGACAGCGTGGCGTTTTTGCTGTGAGTTCCAAAGTGAAAGGTGGGGGTAGGGGATTAACATGAGAGCTTTGAATTTTAATGCCACCCTTACACTGAAGCTTGCCATCCACGTTGCATGGGTTTACATGAATTATGAATCAGTATGGTGATGTCAGGGTGCATATAAAAATAGCTGGTTCTTCCAAAATCCCCAAAGCACAAGTGACAGAAGTTTTCTGCTTCCTTTTGTGAGCTTCTTCAATCCCTTTCTGTTTGTATATAGGTTATTTTGTGCCTTTTCTGTCCGTGAAGAAAGGGAAAAAAATGTTGCATCATGTCAAACAAGTTGTGTTTTATTTAGTTTTTTTGTTTGTCTACAATATCACTTTTCACACTGTTAGCTTTCAGTACTTTACTTTAGGACAATGCACAAAATTAGATCTTTATATATAAATTCCTGAAAGTGTTCTAAAAATATATATTTTGCATAAATGTTTCTTGAAAGCTGCAATTGCCCTTGTTTTTGACCGTTGCCCAAAACAATCACACATACAGTAGTGCTTGAAAGTTTGTGAACCCTTTAGAATTTTCTATATTTCTGCATAAATATGACCTAAAACATCATCAGATTTTCACACAAGTCCGAAAAGTAGATAAAGAGAACCCAGTTAAACAAATTAAACATGGCATGGTAGGTAGCGATTGTGTTGTACAACACTGGAGTCTTCCTTTAATTTCATTTATCAATTCTGTTTTTGTTACAGTGAAAAAAGCAAAGCTGGATGGACCGCAAGGTAGGTCAAAAATCTCTGATCACTACTTGCTTTCCATTTTCATACTCTGTAGGTTTTATCCATCTTAGCATTGCAGTACAGCAGTGTGTCAGACACGTGTGTGTGTGTGTGTGTGTGTGTGTGTGTGTGTGTGTGTGTGTGTGTGTGTGTGTGTGTTCCAGAAAAATTCAACACCTATGTGACACTCAAGGTGCAGAACGTGAAGAGCACCACCATTGCTGTGCGAGGCAGTCAGCCATGTTGGGAACAGGACTTCATGTTGTAAGAAACACTTATTCTTCTGTCTTTCTCAGAAGCACAAGAGACTTCGCTGAAATAACTCCAGTGATTTCACTGGGGAGCAAAATTATCTGCAGCTACTTAGATAATCGTGATGAGGTTTCCCTTCTTTGGGATATCACTGAACATTAGCTTTCACAGCAGTTTATCCTTTACGTTCCTTCCACTGAGGTCAGAGACGTTTTGTTATTTTCTCAGAAAACATTTGCAGTTCCCTGGGCGGTGGCGCGCACACACATTTCCCTAATGGCCTCAATCTCAAGTGCATAGATGTTACCTAGTGTTGCTGATAACAACTCCAGATTTTTGAACAAACATTTCTGAGTGCTGCTTATACATTTGTAAATCAAATCCAATTAATATATACTGTATACACTCACCGGTCACTTTATTAGGAACACCCATACTTCCACCTGCTCTTTTGTGCAGTTCTCTAATCAGTCGATCCCTCGACAGCAGCACAATGCATAAAATAATGCAAATACAAATCAGGAGCTTCAGTTAATGTTCACGTCAAACATCAGAATGGGAAAAAATTGCGATCTCAAAGTGTGACTTGTTGGTTTGAGCCAGATGGACTGGTTTGAGTACTTCAGAAACTGCTGATCTCCTGGGGTTTTCACACACAACAGTCTCTAGAGTTTACACAGAATGGTGCGAAAAACAAAAAAACATTGAGTGAGTGACAGTTCTGTGGGTGGAAACGTCTTGTTGATAAGAGAGGTCAGAGGAAATTGCCCAGATTGGTTCGAGCTGCCAGGAAGGCTATAGCAACTCATAGTAACTCTTTACAACCGTGGTGAACAGAAAAGCATCTCAGCATGCAACAACAGAAGACCACATTGGGCTCCACTCCTGCCAGACAAGAACAGGAATCTTACAAGAACAAGTTCTGATTAAAATGGCCAGTGAGTGTGTATTATAGAACACAGAGCCAGACCCAGTGTGACCAAAAGGGTCCTTTCTGCTTTTTAGTGTTTTATCACACTGATTTGCAGTTCTCTAAACTGTGTCTCTTTAAGAAACTTATTTAGACGCTTTCTTTCTCTTACTTCTGTCTCTGCTTGCGTTTAATGTGGCACCAGCCATCATTCCGTATGATTTGCCCTGTAGTCACAAACACAGTGCTTAGTACTGATATCAAAGCTATTATTAGGATTAGATGCAGCAAAGTGATTTCCTTCCTGTGGAGAGGAACTTATAGTATCATAATGCAGATGGTAATTGTACTGCCTTTGCAGGCAGGGTTTTTGTGTGTATGTGTGTGTGTATGTGTGTGCCTGTTTTTATAAATATATTTTTATAGTATAAGATATGGGCGGCACGGTGGTGTAGTGGTTAGCGCTGTCGCCTCACAGCAAGAAGGTTCGGGTTCGAGCCCCGTGGCCGGCAAGGGCCTTTCTGTGCGGAGTTTGCATGTTCTCCCCGTGTCCGCGTGGGTTTCCTCCGGGTGCTCCGGTTTCCCCCACAGTCCAAAGACATGCAGGTTAGGTTAACTGGTGACTCTAAATTGACCGTAGGTGTGAATGTGAGTGTGAATGGTTGTCTGTGTCTATGTGTCAGCCCTGTGATGACCTGGCGACTTGTCCAGGGTGTACCCCACCTTTCGCCCGTAGTCAGCTGGGATAGGCTCCAGCTTGCCTGCGACCCTGTAGAACAGGACAAAGCAGCTACAGATAATGAGATGAGATAAGATATGAAAATATCTTATTTTCACAAGCGAAATGATCTGTGCTCTTTAACGTGATATATTTAAAATGTTCACCTCAACATATTAAATATCAAGGAAATATGTTATTCATGAAATAACGTGGTTATCATGGTTACTTTGCTTACGTTAAGCTGTCCTGGCAAAACCTGACATTTCCAGTGATGTCTTTGTAGTGGCCGTGTTGAAAGTCTCTTTCGTTTTTCTCATCCACCCCTCTCTATCCTAGTGAGATTAACAGGCTAGATTTGGGCCTGACTGTGGAGGTCTGGAACAAAGGCTTGATCTGGGACACCATGGTGGGCACACTGTGGATCCCTTTACGCAGCATTCGTCAGTCCAATGAGGTATGGCACAGATGGCATGCTTGCATCCAACAGCCTGCAGCAATACTCACCCTCTATAGGCCTATACATGCAGACGCTGGCCAGCTGGCTTTCAATACATTTTCGGCACTTATATATATATATATATATATATAATTGAATTGATCCAATAAACTATGTATCTCTCTAAACAGTGCATTTATATATTTTCTTCCTACACCGTTCATGATGAATGACATTAGTAGGTATAATGTAATATTATAAGAAAAACCCAGATTTTTTACTAATATCTATCTACACTACAATATTAATAGCTTATGTATGCTTCCTTGTTGTAAGAGAAGAACAGAAAGTCCATTTACTTGAAACCTACTAAAACTTAAAGGAGATACGCAGAACCGTTATTTTTACATACATTTCTGAGTGGATAGTATCTCCATCATGGACTCTTGTATGCTGCATAATTGGGAATAAAAATATATATTTCTGAGAGTTAAAATCGACTGCAAAGTTGGCATTCGAGCTGCCCCACTGAGCCAGCCAGCCCTGAATGTGTGACGTCACAGCAGGAACCGGTGCTATAGACCAAAGCCAGACTCTAGCAGGCGAGAGTGGTTGCAATGGCCTCTTCGTTCAGATTTATTGGAGATTCTTCAGATTCCTCAGATAGTAATACATCAGACTGTGATAGTCCTGAAATTGGAGTGTGTGTACGTGCTACTGCTATACGCGTAGAACCGTATCAGTTCGAACCATCGGAAAGTGAATCCGATAGTAACGTGTCAGTCACGGAGACCCACACCTTACAAAATAAAGCCAGAGAACAAAGCCGTCTAGAAAACTGGATGGAATTGAACTGACCGTCTCATGTGACTCTCATTAAAACAGGATAGGTGTTATAACTTATGCAACATACATGTACATGCATGCATTTTCACTGATAAAACATAAAAGGCTAATTAAATAATCAGATGAACTGAGACAATCACATTCTGAAGCAAATTAAATAATCTTATACCAGTAACTTAAATACACAATACAAGTTACATCTATTAATCTAAATGCAGGTAAACAACGGGTGTTGTTGTTTTTTCTTGTTATGTAACCTAATGAGAGTCGCATCTTACCCGTCTGTGTTCTTGCTTCTTGAAGGCCGATCTTGTGGCCGATTGTTTTGAAACAATCTGACTTTCAGTTATTTGTTCATTCGCTTCTTCCACATACGCTATTGCTGCTGAGGCAAGCATATCCAGCGGAAAAAAAAGCATATCCAGTGGAGAAATCTGACGACTGGTCCACTCATTCTCTATTTTCTCCATACTGAGTACTCCGCCGTTACTGCTCGGCTCACACTCCGGGAGAACAGGTGCAACTGAACTTGCTTTCCTTTTCTTGTAGTTTTCTTTTCCTTTAATTGTTGGTACTGCACCCTCTTTCAGTACGGGCTTATAGCCAACGCTCCTCAACAGATCAGAGGTTTCGTACAAGTCATCAGTAAAATGTGCAGAGCAGAGGAGAGACCACTTTGTAGGTGCCCAATCTGTGAATTTCTCACAAAACGCGTCCAAATCTTTGCAGTTTGAACATTCTTGGGCCATGAATGCAACATAAATCCACCTTCTGTCTGCACCCGCCAGCAACACATCTATGTGGCATGGTGATAAATTAGCTTAAAATGGAGGCTTGAAGTTGCAGTTAGCTCTGTGTTTTAGTATAGCGGAAATGGCGATGAGACCGATAGCCTCGTCACAGATGTCAAGGTCATTCACTCAGACCATGACCTATATGAATCACTTTAATCGTAAAAATTACGATATTAGATTTATTGTAAACGCTTAAAACGATTCCTATGCCATTCTTGAGGTCTCAAGGCATTTATAAACAAAAAGTGAGGCCATGGTTCTGCATATCTCCTTTAAGGTTTTAGTATCAATAAATGCACAGTACATGCACATGCATATCATTTTAATTCAAAACAGCAAGCACTACATTCTCTTGCATTAAAAATCTTAGTAGACAGACATCAGAGAACCTCTTACCTATGCTACTTAAGCATAGATTTATCCAACTTTCCAGCACTCGAGCAATACAGTAAGGTAATCCCAGTTAGTTCCAGTTTCACAGGGGTTTTGTTGTATTCCTTTAAGATTAGGTAAAAATAAACATTTCATATTTACGTGTTTTTGTTGGTAACCACAATTTCCCTCTGAAAAAGCAGTCCCATCACTGAACCACGAACTGTACAGATTTAGAATTTAATTTCACAAATATCTTTGCTTGATAAACAAGTGTTAACGTGTTCTACAAAATGATGCATTTCACTTAAATATTAATTGACTGTACAAACAAATACACTTAAACTTCCATTGTAAGTAATTTTGTTTAAAAATGTTTTCAGCGATTCCAGCATAGGGAAGTATGGAGAGAAGTCTAAAAGCATTCCTTTAATAACATATTCATGGTATCAAAAGAATATACTCATTTTCTCCATCACACACTGAAAATGACTAAAGATCATAACAGCGTCCTTTTAATTTCTTGTATAACAGGAAGGACCGGGGCAGTGGATGACTTTAGACTCCCAGGTCATCATGGCAGAAAATGAGATCTGTGGCACTAAAGATCCAACCTTCCACCGTGTGCTTCTGGACACACGCTTTGAGTTGCCTTTAGGTAAACTGAGCACTCCTGTCTGTTATACTGTATGTAGTAGTACAGTGGTACTAGAAAGTTTGTGAACCCTTTAGAATTTTCTACAACCCCGATTCCAAAAAAGTTGGGACAAAGTACAAATTGTAAATAAAAACGGAATGCAATGATGTGGAAGTTTCAAAATTCCATATTTTATTCAGAATAGAACATAGATGATATATCAAATGTTTAAACTGAGAAAATGTATCATTTAAAGAGAAAAATGAAGTGATTTTAAATTTCATGACAACAACACATCTCAAAAAAGTTGGGACAAGGCCATGTTTACCACTGTGAGACATCCCCTTTTCTCTTTACAACAGTCTGTAAATGTCTGGGGACTGAGGAGAAAAGTTGCTCAAGTTTAGGGATAGGAATGTTAACCCATTCTTGTCTAACGTAGGATTCTAGTTGCTCAACTGTCTTAGGTCTTTTTTGTCGTATCTTCCATTTTATGATGCGCCAAATGTTTTCTATGGGTGAAAGATCTGGACTGCAGGCTGGCCAGTTCAGTACCTGGACCCTTCTTCTATGCAGCCATGATGCTGTAATTGATGGAGAACAGATAATGTTCTCTGGAAATATTCCTGAGCCCATTTTGTGATTTCCAATACAGAAGCATGCCTGTATGTGATGCAGTGCCGTCTCAGGGCCTGAAGATCACGGGTACCCAGTATGGTTTTCCAGCCTTGACCCTTACGCACAGAGATTCTTTCAGATTCTCTGAATCTTTTGATGATATTATGCACTGTAGATGATAATATGTTCAAACTCTTTGCAATTTTACACTGTCGAACTCCTTTCTGATATTGGTCCACTATTTGTCGGTGCAGAATTAGGGGGATTGGTGATCCTCTTCCCATCTTTACTTCTGAGAGCCGCTGCCACTCCAAGATGCTCTTTTTATACCCAGTCATGTTAATGACCTATTGCCAATTGACCTAATGAGTTGCAATTTGGTCCTCCAGCTGTTCCTTTTTTATACCTTTAACTTTTCCAGCCTCTTATTGCCCCTGTACCAACTTTTTTGAGATGTGTTGCTGTCATGAAATTTCAATTGAGCCAATATTTGGCATGAAATTTCAAAATGTCTCAGTTTCGACATTTGATATGTTGTCTATGTTCTATTGTGACTACAATATCAGTTTTTAAGATTTGTAAATTATTGCATTCCATTTTTATTTACAATTTGTACTTTGTCCCAACTTTTTGGGAATTGGGGTTGTATATTTCTGCATAAATAGGACCTAAAATATCATCAGATTTTCACACAAGTACTAAAAGTAGATAAAAAAGAACCCAGTTAAACAAATGAGACAAAAATATTATACTTGGTCATTTATTTATTGAGGAAAATGATCCAATATTACATATCTGTGAGTGGCAAAAGTATGTGAACCTCTAGGATTAGCAGTTAGTTTGAAGGTGAAATTAGAGTCAGGTGTTTTCAGTCAATGGGATGACAATCAGGTGTGAGTGGGCACCCTGTTTTATTTAAAGAACAGGGATCTATCAAAGTCTGATCTTCACAACACATGCTTGTGGAAGTGTATCATGGCACGAAGAAAGGAGATTTCTGAGGACCTCAGAAAAAGCATTGTTGATGCTGATCAGGCTGGAAAAGGTTACAAAACCATCTCTAAAGAGTTTGGACTCCACCAATCCACAGTCAGACAGATTGTGTACAAATGGAGGAAATTCAAGACCATTGTTGTCCTCCCCAGGAGTGGTTGACCAACAAAGATCACTCCAAGAGCAAGGCGTGTAATAGTCGGTGAGGTCACAAAGGACCTCGGGGTAACTTCTAAGCAACTGAAGGCCTCTCTCGCATTGGCTAATGTTAATGTTCATGAGTCCACCATCAGGAGAACACTACACAACAATGGTGTACATGGCAGGGTTGCAAGGAGAAAGCCACTGCTCTCCAAAAAGAACATTGCTGCTCTTCTGCAGTTTGGTAAAGATCACGTGGACAAGCCAGAAGGCTGTTGGAAAAATGTTTTGTGGATGGATGAGACCAAAATAGAACTTTTTGGTTTAAATGAGAAGCGTTATGTTTGGAGAAAGGAAAACACTGCATTCCAGCATAAGAACCTTATCCCATCTGTGAAACATGGTGGTGGTAGTATCATGGTTTGGGCCTGTTTTGCTGCATCTGGGCCAGGACGCTTGCCATCATTGATGGAACAATGAATTCTGAATTATACCAGCAAATTCTAAAGGAAAATGTCAGGACATTTGTCCATGAACGGAATCTCAAGAGAAGGTTGGTCATGCAGCAAGACAATGACCCCCAGCACACAAGTCGTTCTACCAAAGAATGGTTAAAGAATAATAAAGTTAATGTTTTGGAATGGCCAAGTCAAAGTCCTGACCTTAATCCAATCGAAATGTTGTAGAAGGACCTGAAGCGAGCAGTTCATGTGAGGAAACCCACCAACATCCCAGAGTTGAAGCTGTTCTGTATGGAGGAATGGGCTAAAATTCCTCCAAGCCGGTGTGCAGGACTGATCAACAGTTACTGGAAACATTTAGTTGCAGTTATTGCTGCACAAGGGGGTCACACCAGATACTGAATGCAAAGGTTCACATACTTTTACCACTCACAGATATGTAATATTGGATCATTTTCCTCAATAAATAAATGACCAACTATAAAAAAAAATTTTGTCTCATTTGTTTAACTGGGTCTCTTTATCTACTTTTAGGACTTGTGTGAAAATCTGATGATGTTTTAGGTCCTGTTTATGCAGAAATATAGAAAATTCTAAAGGGTTCACAAACTTTCAAGCACCATTGTAGTAAGCCTAGGTGACTTCATCCTGTAACCTGCCCCAGAACTATTAGCTGATGAAATTTGTGGTTTCAGACATTCCAGAGGAGGAAGCTCGCTACTGGGCCAAAAAACTAGAGCAGCTAAATGCCATGAGGGACCAAGATGTGAGTTTTCTCATCCATCTCCAGACTTTTGGGCCAGAAGGCCAGAGCAGCTTTTAATTAAGAGATATTGTCACTCAGTCACCTAGAGTGAACAGTGTTTTTATTACATTTCTCCTTCTCTCATGTACCCACTGATGTGAGGGAAGTTAAAAGCTATTTTGTTATTGCTGACTATTAGGCTCTTGTATTTATTGCATTGTTTATTTATGCAGTATTCATATCAGGAGGAGCATGAGAGACCACTTCCAGTGCCATCAACACAGTGTTGTGAGTAGACACACCACATTTTCACACGCACACAGGCCCAGACACTCATTTCACAAGATTAATAACCAGCTTGAAAGGTAGGAAGTGTGTTCTGAAAATGTAGATGTTACAGTCAGCAAAGGGGCTTTGTATATCGTAAACATTTCAGTGTGAGTTATAAAGGGGAGGCAAGGTGAGAATAGCTCCTGTGGCTATATAGCGCCATGGTGAAAGCTCTGATTAGAAGTAGATGCTAACATATTGCCCTAATCACAGTTAGCCTGCAGCAGCAAGGTCATCCTCACCCTCTGCTGACGTCCGGTTTTATACCCTTATCACGTCTGGATTTTATGATCCTCTGAACCACCTGCTCATCACTGCTGAGTTTATCTGGAGCTGATTTTCTCTTTTCTACTGTAGGTAATTGGAGTCTATGGGGAGACCAACAAAGTAAGCAACGTTCATTTATTTTTTCTTGTATTTTAATCCCAACGTCCTTTTACAGGAGATCCCTTAAATACGCCTTTTGTATTTTCAAAGGGTTTGTAGTTCTATATTAATTATATATTTCCAAATATATGAAATATTTGGGCGGCACGGTGGTGTAGTGGTTAGCGCTGTCGCCTCACAGCAAGAAGGTCCTGGGTTCGAGCCCCGGGGCCGGCGAGGGCCTTTCTGTGTGGAGTTTGCATGTTCTCCCCGTGTCCGCGTGGGTTTCCTCCGGGTGCTCCGGTTTCCCCCACAGTCCAAAGACATGCAGGTTAGGTTAACTGGTGACTCTAAATTGACCGTAGGTGTGAATGTGAGTGTGAATGGTTGTCTGTGTCTATGTGTCAGCCCTGTGATGACCTGGCGACTTGTCCAGGGTGTACCCCGCCTTTCGCCCGTAGTCAGCTGGGATAGGCTCCAGCTTGCCTGCGACCCTGTAGAAGGATAAAGCGGCTAGAGATAATGAGATGAGATGAGATGAAATATTTGACAGACTTTCTTCAGGTTTCTTCAGTTCAGGCGTCTGACCCTGAAATTAGCCTCATCCATAACTGAAGCAAAGCTGCTCAGCTCTGCTACTTTTCCTTCAAAGTAATGATTATGATTTACACTATTGCCAAAAATGACAAACTGCTCCTTTAATTCTTAAAAAAAGTAATGTTTCTGTATAAACTACACCACAGGAGATAGCCATGTTGAAATGAGTCTTCAGATCTGTAGTCAAATGTTCATGTACAGTATATGTAAGGATCATATCCACTGTATGTGTGTTTAAATCATTACATCATGCTTCCAGATGACGATCCAGACAGTGCAGTGGATGATCGAGACAGTGATTACCGCAGTGAGACGAGCAACAGTATCCCTCCTCCATATTACACCACATCCCAGCCCAACGCCTCCATGCACCAGTACCCCATTCGCCATATGCACCGTGGCTCACGCTACGACGACATGCAAGACTATGACTACGATAACCAGAGAACTATGAGGTACAGAGTACTATGGCCCTTGTGTGTTTTATAATTTGTAGTCTTCCTTTAACTACCTCAATCAGGAGGCTCAGGTTGTTGCTGCTTATACTAGTGCAATTTATTTGAATTGTGGTTTAGTAGATAAACTGTTATGTATGATTATGAACTCACATTATCCTTATGAACTTCTTCAGAGTATTCAGGGGTCCGTGTATGCAAGCCCTTGGATGACCACTTATTGTATACATAGAATTGCTGGGGAGCATCACTGGCACCCCCTCTGCCCTGAATACTGGAGATGCGTTCAAGCCTGTGCTCATCTCATTAACTCATGTTTCTTCCTTTTTCTCCAATTCACAACAATAGCAGTTTTGGAAACTAGTGTTGCAGTGAATGCTGATGCATTGATGCATTAGCACATACCCATACCTTTATAAGACAGAGTTTTATGAATCCTTCTTCAACATATTTTAACTCATGAATGGCTACAGAATGTATGCTAAAGCTTTTGTGAAGGGTTTTTTTTTTATAGAGCCTGGTGAACCAACCACCTGGAGTTAGAATCTGAACCATGTTGGTTTTACTATGGCTGTCCTTTCAAGGCCAGATGCAAATAAGCCATGACTTATGCTCCTCCTCTTCCTGCCTTGTCCCCTCCCCTTCCCTCCTCCCAGACGCTATGATAGTTTAGACTCCGCCACCAACGGCCGCAGTGATCTTGATTCGGCCTCCGGCTCGAGCAGGCGGACCAGCCGCCAGTACTCCTTAGACAGTAGGCGCTCGCTCTCTGATAGGTGGGTCTCTGTAGCTCCTTCACCTCCACCCTCCTCTTCCTCCTGCTGCTCCAGCCTGTGATTCCATGCCGCTGTGATGATGTCGTGGATTTGGACATGTCTGGTCCTGTGGTCCTTGCTGTGCTTGCATGCATGCGCACAACCCTCTTCTTTTACATGCATTATCTATATTGATTATATATACTGCATATATACATATATATTTCTGTATCTTTTGTTCTCTACGTATTTCTATTCTGTGCCGTCACTGCTGTGTACTTAATGATGCAACGTAACATATTATTTTGATGTGTCTGACTGAATGATTCTGGCCCTCACTACTCTTTGTCGTGCTGTGTCAGGTCAGTTTAGTGTGTCACACAGTAAAGAAGAATGGTATGTGTTTTCTTCTGGTAGGATGCTATTTGCTTGTCTTTTGCCTGACAGAGCTAGCAGGCAACTCTGTGATTCAGTATGTCTTAACTTCAGCTACAGTAATTGCAGACCAGTTAAAAAGCCCGTATTCAGAGCTGGCAGCTGGCAAGACTGTGTGTATGGATCAGAAAGCAAAGGATTTGCTCCTCAACGTTCACAAGCTTCCTTTTTGCTCTCTAGTGCAGTGCTTTAAAGTCAGTCATCCTCTATATGCCCTTGACCTTGTATTTTCTCTCTGGTGTGTGATTTGATCTCAACCAGATCTAGTCATCAAAATTAAATGGCCATTTAAAGATTATTTTAGCAAAAAATTATCATAAATGTAAGCACACATGATATTTAAGAATGGTTTACTTTTACATGTGAAAAACAAGTGGAATGCAGAGTGTGATTCTGAAATTGTGAAAGAATTTTTCTTTGGATTAATAAGAGCTCTTTAAATTCTCACACCATTTTAAAGCTATACTGCTTTTCAGATTTTTCAAGTGTAGGTCATAAAAATAATTTTCCTTGACACCCAATTATTTTTGTCTAGTGGACCGAAAGCTACTGAATTCGAATCACAGACTTCCAATTTTATTAGGTGTTTTAAAAATAGAACAGTTAAGGGCCCTAAATTCTCCGCTATTTTTTCCTGCTTCACCATGACCCAATTCAAGATACTACGTCATGCATCACGTGGTGGGCTTTCCCCGCTCGCACAAGGCATTGTGGGATACAAATTTGAAACAGGAGAGGAAAATGGAGGACGTGAGTGTGCGAATGAAATGTGAAAGACCGTCTACAGTAACGGAAAGTGAGAAAAAAAGACATTATTTTATGAAGGAAAGGAAATGCAGGACCAAACTAATAAATATCGGCGGTCAGCGAGCACCTCGGTGTGATCAGCTGTTCGTTTAGCGACAGAATGATGTAACTGTCAGTGCACGGTCAAGGTAAACCTGTAGATGGCAGTAATGCAACACTGGATGCCAGCTGCTGTAAAACCCAAAAGAAGAAGAAGAAGTTAAACCTGCACATGCACACACGGACTTCCTCTGTCTGCTTGACTGCGCAAAGCGAGCGATTTCATGCGCATTATTTGCTCGGGAATCCCCTCAAATGAAATAACTTCCCAGCCACAGAATTGCCTGATATTTTGTGAGATGTTACAGAAATAAACATATATCATTATCACCAAATTTCAGAGGGAACTAAATTTCACCGATTTTAATCGAAAGGCCGTCTAGCTTTAAGCTGTAAACTTTGGTAGTATGGAACTCACAGAGACTATTTAAGTCTGGAGATCAGCACTTTGGTACACCCTGTGGAATTTCAAGATTTTCACATCAGGCTAATAAATAAATAAATAAATAAATGCTTATGACTTTCAATTGCTGATTATCTGTGTTCACAAATGATGTGACATCAAAAAACAAATCACATTCGAGAGAACAGTGGTTTACATTAAAAAAAATAAAATAAAAAAAAAGTGGGAAACTTTGCCATCTCATAGGGTCCCTGGTCAAGTCCTGAGCTCAATGTTTTGCTTTGTTTTGTTTTTAAATGTTCTTCACTTATGTGTGTATGGGTTTCCTCCATTTTTTTCCCTTCTCCCAAACACATACTGGTTGGTGTAAAAATATGAAGGTGGGCTCTGTGTATCCTCAGTGCGCGTTTTAGTTAAACAGCTTATAATCAATTACGCAATGCCTATATTTGACCTGCACATGATTTTATATGGTGTTGAAATAATTAGACACAATCCAAGCAAGGGATGGTTCTCTGAATAGGTTCTAGATGCTCAGTATAAATCATTATAGAAGATGATGTATATTACGAGACTGTTGGAGTGGCTGACTTTTGGATACTCTATGCTAATTATGGAAATATACAGTGGTGCTTGAAAGTTTGTGAACCCTTTAGAATTTTCTATATTTCTGCATAAATATGACCTAAAACATCATCAGATTTTCACACAAGTCCTAAAAGTAGATAAAGAGAACCCAGTTAAACAAATGAGACAAAAATATTATACTTGGTCATTTATTTATTGAGGAAAATGATCCAATATTACATATCTGTGAGTGGCAAAAGTATGTGAACCTCTAGGATTTGCAGTTAATTTGAAGGTGAAATTAGAGTCAGGTGTTTTCAATCAGTGGGATGACAATCAGGTGTGAGTGGGCACCCTGTTTTATTTAAAGAACAGGGATCTATCAAAGTCTGATCTTCACAACACATGTTTGTGGAAGTGTATCATGGCACGAAGAAAGGAGATTTCTGAGGACCTCAGAAAAATTGTTGATGCTCATCAGGCTGGAAAAGGTTACAAAACCATCTCTAAAGAGTTTGGACTCCACCAAGCTACAGTCAGACAGATTGTGTACAAATGGAGGAGATTCAAGACCATTGTTACCCTCCCCAGGAGTGGTTGACCAACAAAGATTATTCCAAGAGCAAGGCGTGTAATAGTCAGTGAGGTCACAAAGGACCCCAGGGTAACTTCTAAGCAACTGAAGGCCTCTTTCACTTTGGCTGACGTTAATGTTCATGAGTCCACCATCAGGAGAACACTGAACAACAATGGTGTGCATGACGGTTGCAAGGAGAAAGCCACTGCTCTCCAAAAAGAACATTGCTGCTCATCTGCAGTTTACTAAAGATCACGTGGACAAGCCAGAAGGCTATTGGAAAAATGTTTTGTGGACGGATGAGACCAAAATAAAACTTTGGTTTAAATGAGAAGCGTTATGTTTGGAGAAAGGAAAACACTGCATTCCAGCATAAGAACCTTATCCCATCTGTGAAACATGGTGGTGGTAGTATAATGGTTTGGGCCTGTTTTGCTGCATCTGGGCCAGGACGGCTTGCCATAATTGATGGAACAATGAATTCTGAACGATGCCTGCAAATTCTAAAGGAAAATGTCAGGACATCTGTCCATGAACTGAATCTCAAGAGAAGGTGGGTCATGCAGCAAGACAACGACCCTAAGCACACAAGTTGTTCGACCAAAGAATGGTTAAAGACGAATAAAGTTAATGTTTTGGAATGGCCAAGTCAAAGTCCTGCACACTGTCACTGCTGCTGTCAATGATTTTATTGATAGATACACAACGTTTCGACCGTTCGACGTTTTTTGTTGATCAATGTTTAAAGCCATGTGTCATTGCTTTGCCATCGTATACAAGAGATTCCATAGATCTCATTAAAAAACTGAAGTCTATTATACTACCTAATCAGGACTGCCTTCTTGCCACATTTGATGTTACTAGCCTCTATACAAACATCCCACATAGTGGGGGTTTAGACGCAGTAGCTTTTTTCCTTAATCAAATGCCATCTATGAGCAAACCCAGTACCGAATGTGTTATTGACTTGACTGAATTAATTCTAACCTCAAATTTTTTTCTTTTTAAGGATGAGTTCTATTTACAAACAAAGGGAACGGCGATGGGAAGCACCATGACTCCCAACTATGCAAATCTCTATATGGGTCTGTTTGAAAACAAATTTGTCCTGAATCCAGTAGTAAACATGTTTTATTCTAATATTCTTCTATATAAACGCTACATTGACAATATTTTTATAATCTGGACAGGGACCACTGACACTCTTAGGCAATTTCATCAGTATCTAAATTCTGCCAATGAACATTTGAACTTTACCCTTGAATTTAGTCCAGTAGAAATTAGTTTCCTAGATGTCAGGATTATCAAACAAGATCTTATTTTACAGAGTGATTTATACAGGAAACCTACGGACAGGAATACTATATTACAGGGAGATAGCTTTCATCCTACTCACCTCATTAAGAGCCTTCCTGTAAGTCAGTTTCATCAGATCAGACGAATATGTAGCTCTGACGCGAGTTATGAACATCAAGCCAAGAATTTAAAAGAGAGATTCTTGGATAGGGGCTATAAACAAGAATGGATTGACTCTGTGGCGAATAGATTCAGTACTGTTACTCAGGATTAATCTTTACAGCCTAACACTAAAATAAAAAAGAGTAATCCCATCTTCTGTGTGACTAAATATTCCCCAGTGGGATTTGAGTTCAAAAGGATTATACAGAAACATTGGCATATAGTGAAATCTGATCCAAGACTTATCAATGTTTTTAACCAACCACCTAGGTTGGTCTACAGATGCCCACCCAGTATTAGAGACCAGGTAGTGAGAGTCCATATACCGGCTAGCAGACACACAGGAGCCATCAACATTCCAGATGGGAACTACAAATGTGGGGGCTGCGCACAGTGTGGCTATACCACAGAATGTAAGATATACACACATCCACATAGTGGTAAGCATTTGAAGATCCGTGGGGCCATTACCTGCAGCACCACTTTTGTTGTTTATTTAGTTAAATGCCCCTGTAGCCTTGGATATGTTGGTAAAACCTGCAGGGCCCTTCGTACACGCATTAATGAACATCGCAGTAATATAAGATATGGGGATGAAAAAAACCCTGTGGCACTACATTTTAGAAAATCAGGACATAGTATTAGTTCTCTGCGCTATGTGGGCATTGAAAAAGTGGAACGGCCACCTAGAGGTGGTAATTATGAACGCTTACTCTTACAACGCGAAACTTTCCACATATATGCCCTCAATACTATGCCACCGTATGGACTAAATGAAGAGTTTGACCTCAAGCCTTTTTTATGAATTAATTCAGTCTGTACCATACTCTATGTCTGACTATCGCATTTGTGCTTTTTTACATTTTTTTTTTGAAAAATCCTTCTTTGTTTTGTTTTTTTGTTTTGTAGCACTTGAACAGATTCTGGGGGGAGGGTTTTGATATGGTTTTGATACTGTTTTTACTGTTTTTTCTAATAAGTAAGCCAAGATTGTCAATGTACAACATTTATAGTATTAATATAAGAACAATGTATTGTAAAATTTGTATATAAAAAATGTATTGTATGTATGTATTTTTTACACTCATAAGTTTATCAATACTACTTACTCCTTGATTGGATAATTGAGAGCAATGCCTATTTTTATAGGTATATATCCCCTCCCACCCTTTGTTCCTGTTAACACCTGACGAAGACCTACTATGGTCGAAACGTTGTGTATCTATCAATAAAATCACTGAGAGCAGCAGCGACAGTGTGCGGGTATATTTTTTTCTTTTTAATTGACGGACTTTTTTACCCTGCACCTGTACAAAGTTGGATGTGCGTGCACTCTCTACTACAAGTCAAAGTCCTGACCTTAATCCAATTGAAATGTTGTGGAAGGACCTGAAGCGAGCAGTTCATGTGAAGAAACCCACCAACATCCCAGAGTTGAAGCTGTTCTGTTTAGTTTAGTTTAGTTGCAGTTATTGCTGCACAAGGGGGTCACACCAGATACTGAAAGCAAAGGTTCACATACTTTTGCCACTCACAGATATGTAATATTGGATAATTTTCCTCAACAAATAAATGACCAAGTATAATATTTTTGTCTCATTTGTTTAACTGGGTTCTCTTTATCTACTTTTAGGACTTGTGTGAAAATCTGATGATGTTTTAGGTCATATTTAGGCAGAAATATAGAACATTCTAAAGGGTTCACAAACTTTCAAGCACAACTGTAGAGGAGAAAAGAGACATTAGATTTGCATGCTGTACAACATAAAAGAAAAATATTTTGTGATTGTGCATGTGTGGGAAAGAAAGAAATAAACAAAAGAGAGGTAAAGTGATCGGATTCATGGAGTTCAGATCAGTTTCAGCGTAGACTTGACAGGTGAGAGGTGCTTAGATATACGCATCCTGGATCTTTCATTTCATTTGCCTTTTAATGTTGTTGCAGTTTTAGCTTTGCTGAAGTGTGAGTGTGGGGGTCCACTGTGTGAGTGGATTTGTGTATTCTTTCATTCTCTCTCTCTCTCTCTCTCTCTCTCTCTCACGGATGGATATGTTATTGGTATTGACTGCTGTTCCAGTCTTGTTATCTTGTTTTTTGTGTGTAGATTACTAATGGTAGGAAAAGCTCTTTAAAATCTTATGTTTTCGTGCTATATTTGAGTTTTGGCATCTGCTTTCTTCACAGCTTAGTAAAGTAGTGTTACATTTTTACTTTAAGTTCTTTTGCATTATGTTGCGCTGGCCTTCTACATAAACAGACTTCCACACTAGGGCTGTCAGAGTGAATTTCACTGTTCAGATGTTATTCAAATTTTGTCAGAATTTAATATTAACTATTGTCCTTTAAGGCATACTCTGTTTTCACATTTAAAAAGCATCTAAGCACTATAACACCATTATTTATTACCATGTATAGTGAGCACACTGTATATAGGAAATAGGAGTTCATAATGTTGAGGTGATCACATGTAGATGCTGCATAACTTGTTTATATTAATGTTAGTAAAGAAACTATATCTGTGAGTAAATTTAAAACAATTTCTTTTTTGAAAGATCACGCTGTAATTTACTTTGCTTAAAATGCCATGATTTTTACTTGTGCTTTATGTGATATGAAAGCATAAGCACTGCAAATAGTTACAGTAATATAAAATCATGGTTTAATAAATATTTAAATGCATTTGTATGCTAAATATGTTCAGTAGTTAAAATTGAAATGTAATTTTTGAAAGGAATTTGACAGCCCTATTTCATAGAGTAGGTGTTTTTTTGTTTGTTTTTTTGTTTGTTTTTTTGTTTGTTTGTTTGTTTTTTGTCAGTGTTACCATTTTCCCTTGTATCCATAGGAACCTACCTTCATTCCGGCATCTCCTTTTTACTTGTTTAACACTTCCTTACTCTCTCTGCAGTCCCACGGGGTCCAGTCGATACGCTTCATCAGGTGAGCTGAGCCGTGGTAGCTCGCAACTCAGTGAGGATGGCGAGAGCTTCCGAGGCTCCGGAGAGTTCTACGATGAGAACGATTCCTACCACTCATGCCACTCCTCAGTCAGCTATGGTAAAGAGTCACCTGGCTGGGACCATGACGAGCCCCAAGGAGTCTACAGTGATGAAGGTAGCTATGTCAAAGATGGAGGAGAGGAAGGTGCACTGTATGAGGATGAGGATGGTGACTTGTATGAGCAGGAAGAAGGGGATTACCCCTATGAGGAGGAAGAGGGAATGGGCTTTGAGGAGGATGAGGAGTTGTATCCTCTGGATGGTACACTTAGTGAAGAGCAGGAACCCCCATATACACCCACCCCAACCAGTGGGGCTCCCTTGTTAGCTCGGGAGACCTCCAGCTTCAGTCGGCCACCTCTGGAGAAGCAGACATCACTGCACCAGCGTCAGCCCCCACAAGTTGAACCTCAGTTCCGGTCCATCGATTCTCTCAAAGAGGCTGCACCAAAGCAGCAGAGCTTTGATGACTTCAGCAAACCTGCCAACAAATCCATGGCACCTGCCTCTGACCTAGAGCCCCTTGGGACCCCAGCACCCTCACTTACACCTGCAGCAAAACCTGTTGGAGCCACAGAGGAGCCGAAGCCTTCAGTTGAGCCTCCAGTCTCTGAGCACCAATCTGAAGCCCTACCAGAGAAAATGGAAGCACCCCCAGAAAGGTGAGCTGTAAAGTCTAGATTCTAAGCAGGAATGGGCAAAATATAGTTATACCATAGCTGCTTTGAGTGCTCTCTAGCATCAAGCTAGATACAAAGTATGATGAGTAATCAGCCACCACAGCCTGAAGAATAATAAAAGCTGAGGAATTCATAGTTAATAAAATTTTAAAGGCAGCACGGTGGTGTAGTGGTTAGCACTGTTGCCTCACAGCAAGAAGGTTCTGGGTTCGAGCCCAGTAGTCAACGGGGGCCTTTCTGTGTGGAGTTTGCATGTTCTCCCTGTGTCTGTGTGGGTTTCCTTCGGGTGCTCAGGTTTCCCCCACAGTCCAAAGACATGTGGATTAGGTGGATTGGCTACTCTAAATTGTCCATAGGTGTGTATGTATACCTGCCACCAGTTGAGGGTTTGGATCCCTCTGGTGTGCTATAATCACCCAAGAGAATTCAGGGAAGCTAGTTGATCGCTTCCTGGATCGCCAACCCTCAACTATGAGGATGGTGGCAGAAAGAAAATTTTAAAACACTGACTAAACATCCAGTAACATAACTTTACATAACATAATAACGTTAATATTTATAATGCGCATATTCCATTCACATATGCTCACATGCTCGCAAAATAATATCAAATAAAAATAACAGATGAACAAATAAAAAGACAAAAAACAAAAGTATGTAGATAAAAACACAAGCCAAATAGATATGCAATATGTAAATAAATAAACATCCAGTAACAACAGTCATTGTTTTTTAATACTGCATAGAAATGAATCGGGCAACACACTGCTACAGTTACACATCAACTCTGATGGGTTCAGGCATTTGGAAGCTGCTGTGTTGGTCATGAACTGTTTACAAGCAAGGGCTGCTTTTGATGAATCTTATGGTGCTGAAGAGAATTTCTAAGAATTACCTTTCAAAATACGGGGTATTTCAAAAAATTTGATATTATTTAAGATGCAAATATCCCAGAAACTACATAGTCTAGGCAAATGAAACTGAACAGGCTTAATGTTGAGCAGTATAAGATTTATTCCTCAAAATTTGAATGAGAAATTCAATGGTATGTGGATTCCATGAACGATTTCACAAATTTTCAATATGCACGCCGCCTGAAACGCGGCAGACGTCAAGTCGGTAGTCCAGCTCCTGCCAAACACTCTGCAGCATGTCTTTGGTAACAGTCTTTTGTGGTAACAGTGCATGTTTAGAGAATTCTCTCAGACATGCACGCTGCAGTCTTGTTCGACTGTGTTCGAGCGTACTCTAACACACAAAACGCCTTTTCTCTTCCAGTGAATGGCATTTCTATACCTAAAAAGATAAAAACAAAAAAACATAAAATTTTGACCTGTTTCCACACATGCTATTAAAATTTGAGGTCAATTGAATGAGAATTGGCAAAGTTATTATCCCCCTGCCCAAACGAAGTTTGGCGGGAGATATAGAAATGGGTTCCGTCTGGTTATGTTTTCGTTTCCGGGCCATATCTTTAAAACTACTGAAGATATCTTCAGGAAACTTTGTATACATATCAAGCAAGATGTGAACTGGTGCCTTTTGCTATTTTGGATTTTTGAAAAAAAAATTTCCAATTTCTACATAAAAAATAGATTTGACTTAGTTTCTAAGAGCAATGTTCGTTTCCGGAGCATATATCTAAAACTCTTCATGATACGGATTTGAAACTTGGTATATATGTTAACAAGGTGATGTAGATGTGCCTTTTCATGCTAAGAAATTTGAGAAATTAAAATTTTTCATGTTTCCATGGAAACAGTTTCAGACTTAATCTCTCAGGTTAGTCTTAGGGGTAGGTTTTGTTTCTGGAGCAGAACTCGGAAACTATGAGTGCTATGGTCTTGAAAGTTGGTATATGTGTTGATTAAGTAATGTCTATGTGCCTTTTGATTCTAAGAAATGTGAGAAATTTAAATTTCTAGCTCACCTGGACCAAAGGTCTGGTGGGTTTATGCCATGGGCTGCTGAGGTCAGTGTAAAGAGGTAGGGTTTGTTTCCTGTAGCAGAACTTGAAAAACATGACAAATAATATCTTGAAACTTGGTATATAGTTGGTATATAGGGCGGGGGATATAGATGACTCTGTTTTCTTGTTGGATTGTGAAATGATATCAAATTTTTTGAAACACCCTGTATTTTCTGTATAGCCTAGGTCACAACCGGACGTACAATTTTTTGGACGTACGATTTTTTGGCGTTTCCCAAATTGCTGTGTTTTTTTTGTTCATGGAGAAAGACACACATTGGCCGTAAGTTTGTCTTGCAACCTGAAAAAACGTAAGCGCCCGTAGAGTTTGTTTGACATGACAAAGAACCTCTGCGGCCGGTCTGCAGCCAGTCTACGGCTCGAAAATCATCACGTCACACGCGCGCCCTCCGTGCGTTTCTTGCGTTTTTTGCACGTAGACCGGCCGTAGGAGCACGTACGGCCGGTTGTGACCGAGGCTTATTTGGAAAATGGAGAAGAACACAAAAGTGTTTGGGCACAAAGTGTATATATTGTTCTTCTATCACCATCAAAGATTACAGCATTTATGATCACACACTCACAGAAAAAATGGAGTAAAACAAACACAGTAAATACTGATAACTAGACACTGACATAATAATCAAGGCTAAGGTAGAATAATAAAGCGAGCCGTGATGTGAATGTGATATATTATTTAGCTGTAACACTTCTCTCCTCTGTACTCCCAGTGTGGCAAAGCGAGATGAGGCAGTGGATCCTGCTGAACGTGCAAAGGCCAACTGGCTGCGACTCTTCAACAGGGTTCGGCTTCAGCTGCAGGAGGTGAGTGAGACTGATACGAAAGCATGGTGTAGCAGTAGAGTAGACTCTGGCACTGATACTGTCTGGGAGTTTGCTGCCCTGTTCTCAGTTTTCACTGTGTAAAAGCAGACCATAAGGTATTGTACGATGCCCTTGTGTAGTAAGAGCAGAAATATTTGTTTGTACAGTGTCTTATGATGTTTTGTCTGGATAGTTTTCATTTCGTGTCTCCCTTTCCATTGTTTGTTATTTTACTGTTGACATTTAAAATCATTTATTGTATTGATTGATTTTTTTTTGTCATGATAAAGGTTTCACCTGAATTTTGCGAATTTTATGTTTACCCCATTTTATGTTTGTCCTTCACCCCATTATTGTTTTTTGTTTTCTTTTTCTTTTCTTTTCTTTTCAGTTTTATGTCATTGCCATAGCGATTGTCATGCTCTGTCCTGAATGGCCAAGGCTGGATGAGCGCTCAGAAAGGTGGGTGCGTCTGTGTGCGGGCTGAGGTAAAGGATCTCCCTGATGGAAAACTGCTGTCTTTGTTTAAAGAGATGGATTTACAGCTATTACCAAATGTTGATCATGAAGATAAAGCTGGACCGCAAACCCGGCTTGATTATATTAGAGCTGCATATGATGTCAGTGATACCTGAAGGTGCATATCTCTTGTCACAAATGGTCTTTTCCTCTAATAGGAACAATACCCGATGAAATGACATTCAGTGGGTTTTAAATTGCTCTGAATGAGAACTGAATGCGGTCTAGCAAATGGATGAAGTGGAAAATTATGTTGCTCTTAGTCTGTGTTTCTGCTGCTGTCTGCAGGCCCGAGGCGAGACCCCTGGACTGGCATCACTGTTTTTACAAGCAGGGTGAGTGAAACAAAGAACCTTAGTTTCTTTATAAGGAAATCTGTCTAAGGCAATACAGTGCTGAAAATAACAGCATTGAAACTTTTCAGAGCTGTCAGTGAGAGCTCAGAAAATCTAAGAATATACATGACAGTGTATGCAATGTATTAAGATTGTTTTCAATCTGTCATGTTGAGCTCCTTTTCCATCAGAACCTTGTTAGTAGGGTTTAACAGATTTCTTTTGTTTGTATCTTTGTTCAGGCCTGGAGGAGCTCTGTACACCATAGACAGCATGCCAGACTTGCGCAAACGCAAGGCCATTCCTCTGGTTCGGGATTTGGTGAGTTATATTTACTGTCACTGCATCCTTGTTCAGTCCAAGGTTCCCACATAAACAGTACCATGTCACACCTTCTTATATTAGCAGCCCAATAAATCACAAATAAAGATCTGTCTAACACAATGAGTCACTTGCACAGCTTTGGTTCTTGGATTTGGGCATTATTTTAGACTTCCTGCTTCAACAGGTTTTTAAATCTGTTTGTATTGTCATTAGGACCCCCTTGAAAATGAGATGCCACATCTCAAGGGGTTATCCTCAAAATAAATAAATAAATAAATAAATAAATAAATCTGAGCACTTGAGCAATATTTTTACACACATGCAGATCTATAAAACCAGTTCTACTGTGTCTTTACCCTGATTTCTTTCTTTGACCTCCATCACATGACCGCTACCAACAGGAGAGGGCGGGGCAAACACAAGCTAACACTGAGTGCTGACTAATGCAAGAAAGCAAAAAAAAGCACATTTCAAGAAGAAGAAAAAGCCTTTATTTGTCACATGCACACTGAAATTCCTCTCTGCATTTAACCCATCTGAAGCAGTGAACACACACATGCACACTCAAGTGAGCAATGAGCACACACACATACCCAGAGCAGTGGGCAGCTATGCTAACAGCACCCGGGGAGCAGTTGGGGGTTAGGTGCCTTGCTCAAGGGCGCTTCAGCTCAAGGCCGCCCCAGGTTAAACTAACTGCATGTCTTTGATCAGTGGAGGAAACTGGAGAACCCAGAAGAAACCCACGCAGACACGGGGAGGACATGCAAACTCTACACAGAAAGGCCCCCATCAGCCGCTGGGCTCAAACTCAGAACCTTCTTGCTGTGAGGCAACAGTTCTAACCACTACACCACCATGCCGCCCAATATTTAAAATTTTATTTTTAAAATTTAATATTATTAAATATTTAAAAAATTTAGGATGGCATCTCTAATATATAGTTCACTGATGTTTTATATATATAGCTAACCCCAGACTGAAGAGTTCAGGGTGTCTAGTTTATTACCAAAGTAGACACCATCGATGTTCACTCTTTCTACTGAACAGCTTTAAGTTTCTTTCTTTTCTTTTTTTTTTACTTCATTCCTTGACTAGTGCCTTTGTGTCAGTGAGGAAGTTTATTCCTAAACTAAACAACCTGAACTCAGAGTTATGGTCACAGTGAGGTGATTTTAAAAAAAAAATCATCAAAGAAGACAATCTGCATTGCCTCTCCTGTTCTGCTTGTCTGGTTTACAGCCCTCCTGTCTCAACTCTCCTGTCAAAGTCAGTTTATTCAGACTGAGCCCCCCGACACTCCAACTAAACACATTTTACTAATGCTGAGCCTTCCTGACTACACTCCTGATTCAAACTAAGTACTGAACTGACAGTGGATAATACATACTCAAACAGAACACTATTGACTCACACTTCCTGAGTGTTTTGGACTCAACACGAGCATTCAAATACAACCCCGATTCCAAAAAAGTTGGGACAAAGTACAAATTGTAAATAAAAATGGAATGCAATAATTTACAAATCTCAAAAACTGATATTGTATTCACAATAGAACATAGACAACATATCAAATGTCGAAAGTGAGACATTTTGAAATTTCATGCCAAATATTGGCTCATTTGAAATTTCATGACAGCAACGCATCTCAAAAAAGTTGGGACAGGGGCAATAAGAGGCTGGAAAAGTTAAAGGTACAAAAAAGGAACAGCTGGAGGACCAAATTGCAACTCATTAGGTCAATTGGCAATAGGTCATTAACATGACTGGGTATAAAAAGAGCATCTTGGAGTGGCAGTGGCTCTCAGAAGTAAAGATGGGAAGAGGATCACCAATCCCCCTAATTCTGCGCCGACAAATAGTGCAGCAATATCAGAAAGGAGTTCGACAGTGTAAAATTGCAAAGAGTTTGAACATATCATCATCTACAGTGCATAATATCATCAAAAGATTCAGAGAATCTGGAAGAATCTCTGTGCGTAAGGGTCAAGGCCGGAAAACCATACTGGGTGCCCGTGATCTTCGGGCCCTTAGACGGCACTGCATCACATACAGGCATGCTTCTGTATTGGAAATCACAAAATGGGCTCAGGAATATTTCCAGAGAACATTATCTGTGAATACAATTCACCGTGCCATCCGCCGTTGCCAGCTAAAGCTCTATAGTTCAAAGAAGAAGCCGTATCTAAACATGATCCAGAAGCGCAGACGTCTTCTCTGGGCCAAGGCTCATTTAAAATGGACTGTGGCAAAGTGGAAAACTGTTCTGTGGTCAGATGAATTAAAATTTGAAGTTCTTTATGGAAATCAGGGACACCGTGTCATTCGGACTAAAGAGGAGAAGGACGACCCAAGTTGTCATCAGTGCTCAGTTCAGAAGCCTGCATCTCTGATGGTATGGGGTTGCATTAGTGCGTGTGGCATGGGCAGCTTACACATCTGGAAAGACACCATCAATGCTGAAAGGTATATCCAGGTTCTAGAGCAACATATGCTCCCATCCAGACAACGTCTCTTTCAGGGAAGACCTTGCATTTTCCAACATGACAATGCCAAACCACATACTGCATCAATTACAGCATCATGGCTGTGTAGAAGAAGGGTCCGGGTACTGAACTGGCCAGCCTGCAGTCCAGATCTTTCACCCATAGAAAACATTTGGCGCATCATAAAACGGAAGATATGACAAAAAAGACCTAAGACAGTTGAGCAACTAGAATCCTACGTTAGACAAGAATGGGTTAACATTCCTATCCCTAAACTTGAGCAACTTGTCTCCTCAGTCCCCAGGCGTTTACAGAC
This sequence comes from Neoarius graeffei, assembly GCF_027579695.1. NCBI lineage: Eukaryota > Metazoa > Chordata > Actinopteri > Siluriformes > Ariidae > Neoarius > Neoarius graeffei. Next base: position 45,471,756 of record NC_083583.1, read on the forward strand.
TGTTGTAAAGAGAAATGGGGATGTCTCACAGTGGTAAACATGGCCTTGTCCCAACTTTTTTGAGATGTGTTGTTGTCATGAAATTTAAAATCACTTAATTTTTCTCTTTAAATGATACATTTTCTCAGTTTAAACATTTGATATGCCATCTATGTTCTATTCTGAATAAAATATGGAATTTTGAAACTTCCACATCATTGCATTCCGTTTTTATTTACAATTTGGACTTTGTCCCAACTTTTTTGGAATCGGGGTTGTATGTACAATCCTAGCATGCATGTTGACCGCGAGTTGGCCTAGTGGTTAGTGTGTCCGCCTTTCAATTGGGAGATTGCAAGTTCTACTCACGGTCGAGTCATACCAAAGACTACCATAAAAATGGTACCTACTGCCATCTGGCAAGGCACGCTGCAATACAGATGTGAGTGGGGAGTCAAACTCTCATGGTTACCAGAGGATCCGCTCCCCACTGTAACCCTAGCTATGTAATAGGCGAGAGGCAGAGGGCTACGGAAATGGAGATTGGTGCCGCCCTATGCACCACATGGCATGGGACTTTGATAGCATGCATGTAGAAGTGAGAGATATGAACATACTGGCCTGAGTACTCCAATGGTTTTAATCCAACACACCATTCTGCACCTCCGCCTCTCAGAAGTGGAGTTCCCAGCCTGACATGGCTGACAGAAACAAACTTAAGATGCTCAGTTCATCTGGAAAGTAAACCTTTGGCCTGCCTTCTATCCTCTTCCTGTTCTTTTCCTTCCCCATTCCTTTATTTTTCAACTTTTCCTCTCTATTTTCTGTTCTTTCCTTTTTTTTTTGCATTTTCCCTGCTATTTCTCTTCACAGTTTTTGTCTTTTTCTGTGTTGCTTTTACCAAACACATTTTCAGAATTGCTCTTTTCCTACAACATATATCAGACATTCTATTTAGACAACTTCCTTTTAGAATGGCCTTTCACGAAGGCTTGTATGCTTTCTTACTGCAATACATTTTTGCGTATGTGATTGAGTAATGTTTTGTCCAGCATCTTCATAGTAATGTGGGGTTCTCTCTCTCTCTCTCTCTTTTCCTCTTCCCTGCCCAAACATTTGATCTTCAAAAGGCAATGGTGAGTCAGATTTTAAGAGTTTTCACTGAAAGTTTGAAAGTGAGATATATAGATATTTCCTGTTTAGCTGTGACATTGAGCATATTAGTCAAATCTGTGTTTTATTAGAGAATTGAAAACTGCATACATGCCAAGGTCAACTTGAAATCATGTTCCCTATGGCAAAATACTGATTGTTAATTAAATTTGGAAGAACATGTTCTTCTTTGTGCTTTCTGCTTTAGTCCCTCGTCCAGAACTCTCGCAAGGCTGGAATCACCTCAGCTATGGCCTCCAGCACTCTCAACAACGAAGAGCTGGTATGCTCACACACACACTCTCACCCTTCCTGTCTCTCTGTCTGTATGTCTGGGTTTAGTTTCTGTTCTTACACTTTTTTCTTATATCCCCATTTTGTTCATGCAGAAGAGTCATGTGTATAAGAAGACCCTCCAGGCTCTGATCTACCCCATTTCCTGCACTACTCCCCATAACTTTGAGGTGTGGACGGCCACTACGCCAACTTACTGCTACGAGTGTGAAGGGCTGTTGTGGGGTATTGCCCGACAGGGTATGCGCTGTACTGAGTGCGGTGTCAAATGCCATGAGAAGTGCCAGGACCTGCTCAATGCTGACTGTTTACAGAGTAAGGTGTTCTATTGGCAAAATATCACTGAAACTCTATGACTGTTTTCTCATTTTACATTTGTTTACACTATTTCGTCTTTCTTGTTCCTCTTTTCCTCTCAGGCCAATAAACATTCAATACCATTTCTCTCCACAGAACCACTGTACTAAATATTACTGTTTCAAGTTGTTTGCCTTCCTGCCTGTAGGTAAGAATTTATTCTAAATTCACATTTTATTCACTTTTTTCCATGTTCTTTTAGGAGCTGCAGAGAAGAGCTCTAAGCACGGTGCAGAGGATCGGACTCAGAACATTATCATGGTTCTCAAGGATCGCATGAAAATCCGTGAGAGAAACAAACCAGAGATCTTTGAGCTCATCCAGGATGTGTTTGGAGTCCCCAAAACCACTCACGTCACCCAGATGAAGCAGGTCAAGCAAAGTGTCCTGGATGGAACGTCCAAGTGGTCAGCCAAGATCAGCATCACAGGTCAGCAGGATGATCATGACGGGTCACACAAGTTTATTGACACACGTCTCACTCAAATCATGAAATAGCTGAACACCTAAGACTAGTTTCTGACCCAGATTGCATAATCACTTGCACTAATGTGTTGGAATGACCATAATAACTGGGTCAAAGGCAAAAAAGAAAAGGTTTTCAAAACGGCGAAAGGAAATATTCTTATGGATATGCCACAGAGATTCACTTGTGTTTTTTGTGACATTTTCATTTTTTTGACCCAGCCATTTGATTGATAAAATAATCCATTTAGCTACATTACAAATCTACTGCTTTCTACAGTTCTGTGTGCCCAGGGCCTGCAGGCCAAGGATAAAACTGGCTCCAGCGATCCCTATGTAACAGTGCAAGTGGGCAAAACCAAGAAGAGGACCAAGACCATCTATGGCAACCTCAATCCTGTCTGGGATGAGTCCTTCAATTTGTAAGTGCACCACTCAACCACTCAGTTTGAATGATCTGTTATAATTCCTGTTGTATGTACAGTAACATTTTTCTTTTCATTAATAAACTACTTTGAGGTTCAGTAGTTATATTGTGGTGTAAGAGAAGATGAGTCCAGGTCTGATGTACAGTGCTGCTTGAAAGTTTGTGAACCCTTTAGAATTTTCTATATTTCTGCATAAATATGACCTAAAACATAATCAGATTTTCACACAAGTCCTAAAAGTAGATAAAGAGAACCCAGTTAAACAAATGAGACAAAAATATTATACTTGGTCATTTATTTATTGAGGAAAATGATCCAATATTACATATCTGTGAGTGGCAAAAGTATGTGAACCTTTGTTTCAGTATCTGGTGTGACCCCCTTGTGCGGCAATAACTGCAAATAAACGTGTCCGGTAACTGTTGATCCGTCCTGCATACCGGCTTGGAGGAATTTTAGCCCATTCGTCCATACAGAACAGCTTCATCTCTGGGATGTTGGTGGATTTCCTCACATGAACTGCTCGCTTCAGGTCCTTCCACAACATTTCGATTGGATTAAGATCAGGACTTTGACTTGGCCATTCCAAAACATTAATTTTATTCTTCTTTAACCATTCTTTGGTAGAACGACTTGTGTGCTTAGGGTCGTTGTCTTGCTGCATGACCCACCTTCTCTTGAGATTCAATTCATGGACAGATGTCCTGACATTTTCCTTTAGAATTTGTTGGTATAATTCAGAATTCATTGTTCCATCAATGATGGCAAGCTGTCCTGGCCCAAATGCAGCAAAACAAGCCCAAACCATGATACTACCACCACCATGTTTCACAGATGGGATAAGGTTCTTATGCTGGAATGCAGTGTTTTCCTTTCTCCAAACATAACTCTTCTCATTTAAACCAAAAAGTTCTATTTTGGTCTCCTCTATCCACAAAACATTTTTCCAAAAGCCTTCTGGTTTGTCCATGTGATCTTTAGCAAACTGCAGATGAGCAGCAATGTTCATTTTGGAGAGCAGTGGCTTTCTCCTTGCAACCCTGTCATGCACACCATTGTTGATCAGTGTTCTCCTGATGGTGGACTCATGAGCATTAACATTAGCCAATGTGAGAGAGGCCTTCAGTTGCTTAGAAGTGACCCTGGGGTCCTTTGTGACCTCGCCGACTATTACACGCCTTGCTCTTGGAGTGATCTTTGTTGGTCGACCACTCCTGGGGAGGGTAACAATGGTCTTGAATTTCCTCCATTTGTACACAGTCTGTCTGACTGTGGATTGGTGGAGTCCAAACTCTTTAGAGATGGTTTTGTAACCTTTTCCAGCCTGATGAGCATCAATAACACTTTTGCTGAGGTCCTCAGAAATCTCCTTTGCTCATGCCATGATACACTTCCACAAACATGTGTTGTGAAGATCAGACTTTGATAGATCCCTGTTCTTTAAATAAAACAGGGTGCCCACTCGCACCTGATTGTCATCCCATTGATTGAAAACACCTGACTCTAATTTCACTTTCAAATTAACTGCTAATCCTAGAGGTTCACATACTTTTGCCACTCACAGATATGTAATATTGGATCATTTTCTTCAATAAATAAATGACCAAGTATAATATTTTTGTCTCATTTGTTTAACTGGGTTCTCTTTATCTACTTTTAGGACTTGTGTGAAAATCTGATGATGTTTTAGGTCATACTTATGCAGAAATATTGAAAATTCTAAAGGGTTCACAAACTTTCAAGCACCACTGTATGTTTTCAGTGAGTGCCACAACTCTTCAGACCGGATAAAGGTGCGAGTGTGGGACGAGGATGATGACATCAAATCACGTGTTAAGCAAAAGTTCAAGCGAGAGTCAGATGACTTCTTGGGGCAAACTATCATCGAGGTGCGAACACTGAGCGGAGAAATGGATGTGTGGTACAACCTCGGTGAGTGAAGAAGATTCAGTTTTCTGTTTCACGGTGACCTACTTTTGTAATAGTAATGATGGTGTGACTGAGGAACTGACTGAAATAACCACGACTATTGTGGATAAACTAATATGTTGCTCAGTTATGTAACAGTATGCCGTTCTACGGCAATTGCTTTCCACCTTTTAGTGACATGTTTATGGAAGCTATTAGAAATACAGAGCATGCTTTTAATACTCTCTCTTAGAGCATTAAAAGTGAGCACTGCGCAATTTTGGAAGATCCATTTGTTGCCAATGACAGACATTCATTTCTCTTGGTCTGTTTCCTGTTCAGACAAGCGTACGGACAAATCTGCTGTGTCAGGAGCTATCCGAATGCATATTAGTGTGGAGATCAAGGGAGAGGAAACAGTGGCCCCTTATCACGTCCAGTACACCTGCCTACATGAGGTTAGTCTGCCTCTTTGCACACTGACGACAGTGATATTTATGCAGACAAGTGTCTTTTACAAAAAGGATTCTTTTAATGATTAGCACTAGAATTATAGAGATTTTCATCCCAAGCCAAATGGGGTGCCCATCCTCTTTCTCGCCACACAAGCTCACCCCTCCCTCTTCAATGTAGTTATCACATTGTTATGCAATTATTGAGCACAAGTCAGTTTGTGCAAAGCAGCATTTGGGAAAGAGAAAAAAAAACATGTATGTGTGCAAGCTTGACATAAGCACGATATGCATTAGTGCAGAATATGTAACATTCAACATCAGTGGTGTAAAAATACATGAGTTTTTTATGCAAGAATAAAACTGAGTTAATTAAAAAAATTCATATGACATGTTTTAGTATATTTAGTGAAAGAGGCAGTGTGGATGGAGGAAAATAAGAATAAGAAAAATATTAAATTCTAGTGTAGACTTTGTGAAGTCCAAATTGATGGTAATGAAAAACAAACACTAGTTTGTGTAGACTGAAAAAAAGCGTTCTTAACATTTCTCAACATTTACATAACAATCTAAAGTTGCATAGATAATAACTGCGCTGAAGAGGGAGCTTGTGTAGGGAGAAAGAGGAGGGGCACCCCCATTGGCTTGGGATGAAATTTCTCACAGCCGTCCAGAATTCTAGTGTTAACAATCAACCTTGGATGTGTAGGAACTTATAAGAGTACTGCTTGCCAACCAGCTCCTTTTGGTTAACATCTTCCTTTTCACCTTGTAGAATCTCTTCCACTATGTGACAGATCTTCAGAACAACGGTGTGGTGAAAATTCCAGATGCTAAAGGTGATGATGCCTGGAAGGTCTACTTCGAAGAGACACCTCAGGAGATTGTGGATGAGTTTGCTATGCGTTATGGAGTGGAATCTATATATCAAGCCATGACGTGAGTTAAAGTTTAAAGCATGAATAGTAGCAATAATATAAAAACACATCTTTATTCATAATTTTAATTAGCAATTGAAAGTGCATGTCATCAGTTACTGTAGGATGATAACAGCACAAAGCAAACAGTCGTTATGAAGGCATAAATACTTGTTTTATCTTTTTTCTGTTTTCATTAGACACTTTGCTTGTCTATCATCTAAGTACATGTGCCCAGGAGTGCCAGCAGTGATGAGCACTCTGCTGGCTAACATCAATGCATACTACGCCCACACCACCCAGGCTACCAATAATGTCTCTGCGTCCGACCGCTTCGCTGCATCCAACTTTGGGGTGGGTGGCATACACGTGCCTGTTTTCATAAACACATTTTTTGAAATATTCACAAAACCCATAAAAGATAGTGGTAGCAGGACCTGAACAAAAAAAATAAATAAATAAAATGTGCAGTAATGTAGATGCCATTTTTTGACTGTCAGTTATGGGTTATGTGCTTTACAGAAAGAGCGCTTTGTAAAACTCCTGGACCAACTCCACAACTCGTTGAGGATTGACCTCTCCATGTACAGGGTACTGTGTCCTGTTATTTTCTGTTATTGCTTCTTTTACTGTGCCTCTAATTCATTCTCTCTTTCTTTGTTTCAGTGTTTGTCTGTCTCTCGCTCTTTCTCTATCATTTTGCCTGTCTCTGAGGGCTTTATTTTATCCACAGCAGACAAGACTCATTGAGAGTTTCCTGCAGGCAGAATTCTGTGCTGCCTGATTATAATAATAAGCATGATGGACATGACAGCATTATTAAATAACCAGAGGATTAGATTTTACTTAGAAAAGTAAACTCTGTCCCCTGAGATCAAGCTTTCCAGATTTCACACAAAATTAACTTCATTTTTTTTTTTATGAATGTAACAGAATAATTTCCCAGCCAGCAGTCCTGAGAGGCTGCAGGATCTCAAATCCACTGTGGACCTACTCACCAGTATCACTTTCTTCAGAATGAAGGTATTTTATTCTTGAAGGGTTTTTACTCTTTTAATGCACAAATATTGACATGGAACAGCATTAGTGTCTCATGCCCAATGATGACACATTTTTGTGGCTACTGCCTCATAGAAGCGAAGCAAGGCAGTAGCCACTATGTCATCGTGTTGTAAGAATGAGTGTAACAATAGCGCACTGCGCGTACGCATAAGAATTACAATCATCAGAACGGCAAATCGTGATCTTGCGATACGAACAGTTGATCTCACGTTATCAAAGGTACACAAAAATGAGCGGCGAAGCCTCGGTCATCGTCTTGTATAAATGAGTGTAACAACAGCGAAACTTCGTAACCAATCAGCACTTATCCTGATCAAGTTCGATTACCTGTTCTACTTCTTGATTAAACTTTGGAACCAATCAGAAATGAAATAAGAGAAACCTCGTTATAACTTCGCAGTATCGGCAGATTAAAAAATAAACGAAATTCACCTTGTGGTTCGCCGAGGCTACTGATTCGATATCAAGTAAGTGGTGTTTATTTTAAGAAAATGTACCTTTTGATTATCACAGCTTTTGTTTGGTCCTTCTGAAAGGTCAAATGAAAGGTTTTGTAGGGTTTTTTTTTAACTTTTTGGCAGATATATTGAAAAGCTGATATCAAACTTGTGCTATTCGCTTTAATTTTTTTATTTTTATTTTACAGTCTTTACACTACACTTGTGAAACAAAATGCGCTCATTAGTACTAAATAATGCTTCTAAGACAATTCACGACCAAGTGCTTTCTTACTGTTTTGAAAATAGATTAGTTCATAGCACTGTATTTTGAACAAAACACAGTCAACAAAATTGGTAACCAAAATATTACAAGCCCTGATGCTGCTCACAACTTGGTGATGCTTGCAAGAGATGAGGCGAGGATAATTGATAACATGTATATATGCTATATTTACTGTATGGACATGGTATCAGAAACAATTTTATTTATAAGCAGTAGCCACATGTACCCATAAGGGTACCTATTTTTTGAAACTGTTTTCTACACTTGCCTATATACAGTACCAGTCAAAAGTTTGGACGCCTACACATTCATAGGATTTTCTGTATTTCGATTCTTTTCTACGTTGTAGAATCATACTGAAGACACCAAAACTATGAAATAGCATATGGAATTATGTGGTACACAAAAAAAGTGTTTAAAATATTTTTTTCATATTTTAGGTTCTTCAAAGTAGCCAGCGTTTACCTTGATGACGCTTTGTACATTATTGGCATTATCTTAACAACCAGTTTCATGAGGGAGTCACCTGGAATGCTTTTCAATTAACAGATGTGCCTTGTCAAAAGTTAATTAGTGCAATTTCTTGCCTTTTTAATGCATTTGAGATCAAACAGTAAACAGTAAATAATAAAAAGACAGTAAATAGCCCTATTCCACAACTGTAGTAATCCATATTATGTCAAGAAGCGCTCAACTAAGTAAAGAGAAACGACATCCATCATTACTTTAAGACATGAAGCGTCTTTTAATTAATAAAAATAAAGAAAAAAACATTGAATTAGAAGGTGTGTCCAAACTTTTGACTGGTACTGTATGTAATGCCAATGTAGCTGAATTGCACCCATTTCGTCTCCCAGGTCCAAGAGCTGCAAAGTCCTCCTCGTGCCAGTCAGGTTGTGAAAGACTGTGTAAAGGCCTGTCTGAACTCCACATATGAATACATCTTCAACAACTGCCATGAGCTGTACAGCCGCGAGTACCAGACTGACCCGGTGAGCAGCTACTCTATGGCACAACTTTCATCTTTCATTCTGAACTACAGGAATCAGCTCCAAGTCTACTCTACAGCTAGATTACAGTTTTGCACATGCCTCTTTAGAATGTCAGGATGTTATACTCTTCTCAAAAATATCAAGTACAGAGTTGCATTTTAATTAAACATGGAGCCCGATGGAAATATTTTGGGGAGGCTCTTTTCATGGTCATTACAGGGTTAGTCAAAATTATGGATTATTTTTCTCCTGAATGTGTGGTGCGCTGTGACCGCTGCTGGCGTAATTGGGCCCTACTTTTTTGACACCCCAACAGTGACGTCAGACATCTACTTACAGATGGTGCAGCAGTACGCCATTGATGAACTTCCACTACAGATCCGATTGGTGGGGTATTTCCAACAGGATGGTGCACCGCCGCATTTTGGGCGTACTGTTTGTGCTTATCTCGACCACACATTTCCAGGTCGATGGATAGGCTGCGGTGGACCATTGTTGTGGCCTCCACACTCCTCTGATTTGATGCCCTGTGATTTCTGGTTATGGGGTATGGTGAAGGAGCGCGTGTATAGCAGGAAAGTTCATGATATCAGTGACCTCAAGGACAGAATAAGGACTGTGGTATCATCTATTCCCCGCAAAATGTGTATCCGGGCTTTAAATGGTACTGTTGCTCGCTGATTTTTGTGTGTTAAACACGATGGCGAACAGGTTGAGACCGTCCTGTAAATTATCTTGCACGTATGGTGTATGTTTTGTGAATAAATGGTTTCCACCAGTTAAGTGTTAACATAATTTTGACTAACCCTGTATTTATCATACTGCCATGCAGTAGTTGGCCTCATCTGGCTCTGTCAGGAGTATCTCTGTCAGCGTTAATTTTTCAGGTCATTTTTCCCAGGAAAATTGCGATTAAGTAGCAAAATAAGTTTGAGCCTCCATTTAAAGTAAAATTCCGTAATTAGCCTTCTTTCATACAGTCAAAGAAAGGTGAGGTTCCTCCCGAAGAACAGGGACCAAGCATCAAGAACCTTGACTTCTGGTCCAAACTGATCACCCTAATCGTGTCTATCATTGAGGAAGACAAGAACTCCTACACTCCTTGCCTTAACCAGTGAGTTCATCACCAGATCTTCACTCAAACTATCCAGCTTCTGTAATCTATTCCATCACGTGATTTCCGTGAATTTTGCCTAGTCTACTTCCAAAATTAGACTTTCCTGCTGTATTGACAGGATGTGATTGCATTCTTCTTACACATCCTCATATCCTCCTAGGTTTCCACAAGAACTGAATGTAGGGAAGATCAGCGCAGAGGTCATGTGGAATCTGTTTGCTCAGGATATGAAGTACGCCATGGAGGGTGAGTCTTACAAAATTATTTTCTCATAAAACTGCAATGATGCTACTTTTATAATTCACGATTGCATATTCAGACTCATAAATCTGCAGCTGTGATTTTCATGTTGCCAGTCATCATTTTTCAACTGCAATGAACATGATGCAACTTTCATGCTACATTTAGGAATCATTTTTACACTGCTAAAGCCCACAGCTACAGTTTGAGGTTTTGACTGTAGCATCTAACTACTGGGACATTTTAAGAGGTGTATCCCAAACTGTTGGTTGCAGAAAGTTGAGAGGGCAGAGCCAGGTATATGACTACAGAGAGATGAAGGTGTGGGGCTAAACCACAATATTCCATCAAACTTCTGCTTGTAACATGTCTATAAAGTTATAAAGTAAGGTGTAAAAAGTGACGTGAATCATGCATATGAGGTTAATTTCACGAGTCTTGGTACAGATTTACTTGCAGTGCATGTAATTATGATACCAGCATATTTGTTGTTCATAAAATTAAGATTTTTAGAATTACTTTTGCTGGACAATGAACTACATAAAGTCTGAGATACAGCACAGATATGCCTCCTACCCCATGACTGTTGGCTTATTTATTTAGCAACAAAGAGTTGTCATGTCCATGTGATTCTTTTAGACATTTATACAAAATTTGACTGCAAAAATATTCAATGGATAATCAAAGGTTTCATTTAGACTATAGTCATGTGGAATCCAGTTCTGATACTGATTCCTACTGCCTTGCTCTGCAGCAACATGGCTGCTTACTCTCCGTATCCAGCTCCAATTAGTGTGTAATGAAGCGCTATTTTCTTTACCTCTCCCATCCTCAGAGCATGAAAAGAACCGCCTCTGTAAGAGTGCTGATTACATGAATCTGCACTTCAAAGTGAAATGGCTTTACAATGAGTACTGCAAAGACCTGCCTTTCTTCAAGAGTAGAGTACCAGAGTACCCAGCGTGAGTGACTCCTATTCCTGTTATCTCCTCACACATGCATGCACAAACACACCCACAATATTAAGGGGCTGACATTTGAATTGAAGGATCTATTCATTTGCAGGTGGTTTGAACCTTTTGTAATCCAGTGGCTGGATGAGAATGAGGAGGTTTCTCGAGACTTTCTGCACGGAGCTCTGGAAAGGGACAAAAAAGATGGAGTAAGTCCAAGCTAGTTTCCTCCCATTCTATCTCCTGAACATAACCATATATTAAGATAAGATATGGGGCGGCACGGTGGTGTAGTGGTTAGCACTGTCGCCTCACAGCAAGAAGGTCCTAGGTTTGAGCCCAGCGGCCAACAAGAGCCTTTCTGTGTGGAGTTTGCATGTTCTCCCTGTGTCTGCGTGGGTTTCCTCCGGGTGCTCCGGTTTCCCCCACAGTCCAAAGACATGCAGGTTAGGTTAACTGGTGACTCTAAATTGACCGTAGGTGTGAATGTGAGTGTGAATGGTTGTCTGTGTCTATGTGTCAGCCCTGTGATGACCTGGCAACTTGTCCAGGGTGTACCCCGCCTTTCGCCCGTAGTCAGCTGGGATAGGCTCCAGCTTGCCTGTGACCCTGTAAGACAGGATAAAGCGACTAGAGATAATGAGATAGGGTGGCACGGTGGTGTAGTGGTTAGCACTGTCGCCTCACAGCAAGAAGGTCCTGGGTTTGGGCCCAGCGGCCGACGAGAGCCTTTCTGTGTGGAGTTTGCATGTTCTCCCCGTGTCTGCGTGGGTTTCCTCCGGGTGCTCCGGTTTCCCCCACAGTCCAAAGACATGCAGGTTAGGTTAACTGGTGACTCTAAATTGACCGTAGGTGTGAATGTGAGTGTGAATGGTTGTCTGTGTCTGTGTGTCAGCCCTGCGATGACCTGGCAACTTGTCCAGGGTGTACCCCGCCTTTCGCCCGTAGTCAGCTGGGATAGGCTCCAGCTTGCCTGCAACCCTGTAAGACAGGATAAAGCGGCTAGAGATAATGAGATAGGGTGGCATGGTGGTGTAGTGGTTAGCACTGTCGCCTCACAGCAAGAAGGTCCTGGGTTTGAGCCCAGCGGCCGACGAGAGCCTTTCTGTGTGGAGTTTGCATGTTCTCCCCGTGTCTGCGTGGGTTTCCTCCGGGTGCTCCGGTTTCCCCCACAGTCCAAAGGCATGCAGGTTAGGCTAATTGGTGGCTCTAAATTGACCGTAGGTGTGAATGTGAGTGTGAATGGTTGTGTCTCTGTGTCAGTCCTGTGATGATCTGGCAACTTGTCCAGGGTGTACCCCACCTCTCGCCCATAGTCAGCTGGGATAGGCTCCAGCTTGCTTGTGACCCTGTACAGGATAAGCAGTTATGGATGGATGGATGGATGGATGGATGGATGGATGGATGGATGGAAGATAAGACTTTATTGTCATTGTAGTTATACAACGAAACTTGGTTTGGTAGCACTCCAATAAAACAGCAGCAGTAATAAAGAATATAAATAAAATACAAGATAAAGTAAGTGTGGGAATTGCAGTGTAGGTGGATATTGCACAATTGTACTAGGTGTATTTACGTACCTCTGTGTAAAGTGGTCAAGTCAGTAAAATAAAGTGCAGCATGAGCAGATATTGCACAGATTGTAATAATTGTATTTACAGTCCTGAATATAAAGTGATCAGTGTGTTAGCAGCAACTTGGGGGTGTATGTACGGTATGTGTGTGTTGGGGGAGGGGGTGTAATGGAGGCTACAGCTCTGGGGAAGAAGCTGTTCCTCAGTCTACTTGTGCGTGTTCTGATGGTCCTGTATCTTTTGCCCGATGGGAGGGGGATAAACAGTTTATGACCTGGGTGTATTGAGTCCTTGATAATATTGTTCACCCTCTTACATAAACGGTTAACATAAAGTATGTCCAGATTTGGTAGCTTAGCCCCCACAATCCTCTGTGCAGTCTTAACTGTGCGTTCCAAATCTCTTCGGTTCTCTGCAGTACAGCTGGTGTACCAAACTACGACACAGTAACAGAGCAAGCTCTCTATTGTGCTCCTATAGAAGTTTACGAAGAGCTGAGAGGAAAGTTTGGCATTCTCTGTATAATGTCATGGAATTTTGATAACATTTCTCTGCAAGTCTGGAAGAAACTTTCAATGAATAGATAGATGGCTAGACGGATAGATGAATAAATGAACGGCAGCAGCAACAAAAAACAGTTATTAATGTTTTTATTTAAAATGTCTCCAATCATATTAAGAAGGTTAGGAAAGTAAGATAAGAAAGTACTACTGTTCATTCTTCACCTGTTTCCCATTTGCAAAATTACTGCTGCATACATGAGATGTCACACCTGCTGGTGTCTAGACACAAATACCAGCAACCCTCCTGTCTATCTGGCTCCAAAACTTCCATAACTTTTCCTTTCCCACTCATTATTCTTTTATGTCTCTCCACAGTACCAGCAGACATCAGAACATGCTCTTTTTTCCTGCTCAGTGGTGGATGTCTTTTCCCAGCTCAACCAGAGCTTTGAAATTATTAAAAAGCTGGAGTGCCCCGACCCACAGATTGTGGGCCACTACATGAAGCGATTTGCTAAGGTGAATAACAGTAGCATCACTAATAGGGTCATGACTTGTATAATGCTAATACAGCAGTATCATGATCAGCATTTTATAGAAGTTGTCAGCATAAGCTTACATCTTACAGCAATAACTCACTCATATTAATATGGCATTATTGTGTAACAGTACTATTTAACAGTTATTCCACGAAATCGAGTCATACATGAGCTGATAGCTATAAGTCATGTACGATGAGATTGAGTGGAACCACTGTTTTATTCTATCCACATTCACTGGATTTTGAGAACCAGAGCATTTGTATTTTCATTTTTTGCAAAATCGATAAATAAAAACTTTGTACAAAAAGTGTAAACACTTATTTCCATTGTGGTGCCAATGTCATGGTTTTCATGTTGTCTTAACAACCATGCAATATCGTAAACCATATTCAATGCTCATTCTCCATTGGATAGAGTGACGTAATACATATAGGATAAGTGATAGCAATATTGCATGCTATCAGACCAAATGAATGAAATCCGCTAGAAGGGAACAGAATACATGTTTTTATTCCATCGAAAAAGCATCGTGTATGTATAATAAGTTATTCCACGAAATCGAGTCATACATGAGCTGATAGCCGATGAGGCGTATAGCAGCAAGTTGGCTGTAAGGCATGTACAATGAAATTGAGTGGAATAACTGTTTTATTCTATCCACATTCACTGGATTTTGAGAAACAGAGCATTTTTTTTGAACTTCAATAAAAACTTTATTCAAAATGTCTGACAAAATCATTTCCGCTTAGAATGTAAACAAACTGGCGAAATGACAGTAGCAGTTTGTGAAAAATGCGATAATAATAATTCTTGAAAAATAAAAAAAGATACTTTCATTCCATATTTTGTTGCTTTTTTGGGGGGGAGGGGGTTTCAAGTAGAGTTTTTATTTTGTCCTCGGTTGGTTCAGCAACACGCTCCGCCATTTTGTTTTTCTCCACTCACGGTATATGAGCTGATATCCTAGTAGTAAAGTAGCCAATCAGAGCACACAATTGCTCATATCCAGTGAATGTGGATAGAATAAATATCAGTATTGTATAGCTGACTGCTTTATGACTAAGTGTTTGAGTACTAGCCCTTCTTGCAATGTAGTTACTGCCCTCTTTGGTTTTACTATAGCTATTTCCTTCTTGCTTCTGGTTAGTTGATGAAAAACGTTGATGCTATAGCACTTATGCCACTGTCAGTTCTTTTAATGGTTAGATGTTTCAATTGTGTTCTATAAGTTATTCTATAAGTTAATAACTCTGATGAAAGAATCAAATGAGTAAAAGTATCATGGTCAGAGATGTAACTGTTTTTTCTGTATTTTCTGTTGCAGACAATAAGCAATGTTCTGCTCTCCTATGCCAGTATAATTTCAAGAGATTTCCCGAACCACTGCACCAAGGAGAAAGTGGTAAAAAAAAATAAAAAATAAAAATTTAAATATCTTTGTGATAGTGTTCTCCTCGCTAATTACCTCCACCAATTTTGTTGGAGGAGGTTATGTTTACACCTTTGTTTGTTTGTTTGTTTGTTTGTTTGTTTGTTTGTTTGTTTGTTTGTTTGTTTGTTTCCAACATAACTCAAAAAGTAGTGAACAGATTTTGATGAAATTTTGAGAAAGGTGGGCCATGGGCCAAAAACAATTGATTAGATTTTGATGCAAATCCAGATATGTATGCGGATCCAGGATTTTTTTTTTGGTCTGTTCCCAACATAATTCAAAAAGTAGTGAAAGGATTTTGATAATTTGGTGTACAGCTTTAGTATCATCCTAGTTTCAAGTGATTTGATTTTGATGTTAATAATGTGTGGCTTGGTGGAGGTATGCGCACTACCCAGTGCCCTTCTAATTTATATAGTTTCTAATAGCACATTTTTCTTTTCATCCAACTCTAGAATGCAAAAGATGGTGCTATTAAGGTATGTATCAAGCCTATAAATTGAATGAATTTGGACTTTGAAATCAGTTTCACGTCTTAAAAAGTGAATGTAGTCAGTGAGTCATCTCCTGCTTTAATTCAATGGTGAGTTAGACTGCAAGTGGAGAGATTTGCTGACTGATTATTTTAAATACAAGTGCTGAAATACAACCCCGATTCCAAAAAAGTTATGGTAGTCTTCGGTATGACTCGACCGTGAGTAGAACTTGCAATCTCCCAATTGAAAGGCAGAAACACTAACCACTAGGCCAACTCGCGGTCAACATGCATGCTAGGGTTGTACATACAACCCCGATTCCAAAAAAGTTGGGACAAAGTCCAAATTGTAAATAAAAACGGAATACAATGATGTGGAAGTTTCAAAATTCCATATTTTATTCAGAATAGAACATAGATGACATATCAAATGTTTAAACTGAGAAAATGTATCATTTAAAGAGAAAAATTAGGTGATTTTAAATTTCATGACAACAACACGTCTCAAAAAAGTTGGGACAAGGCCATGTTTACCACTGTGAGACATCCCCTTTTCTCTTTACAACAGTCTGTAAACGTCTGGGGACTGAGGAGGCAAGTTGCTCAAGTTTAGGGATAGGAATGTTAACCCATTCTTGTCTAACGTAGGATTCTAGTTGCTCAACTGTCTTAGGTCTTTTTTGTCGTATCTTCCGTTTTATGATGCGCCAAATGTTTTTTATGGGTGAAAGATCTGGACTGCAGGCTGGCCAGTTCAGTACCCGGACCCTTCTTCTACACAGCCATGATGCTGTAATTGATGCAGTATGTGGTTTGGCATTGTCATGTTGGAAAATGCAAGGTCTTCCCTGAAAGAGACGTCGTCTGGATGGGAGCATATGTTGCTCTAGAACCTGGATATACCTTTCAGCATTGATGGTGTCTTTCCAGATGTGTAAGCTGCCCATGCCACATGCACTAATGCAACCCCATACCATCAGAGATGCAGGCTTCTGAACTGAGCACTGATAACAACTTGGGTCGTCCTTCTCCTCTTTAGTCCAAATGACACGGCATCCCTGATTTCCATAAAGAGCTTCAAATTTTAATTCGTCTGACCAAAGAACAGTTTTCCACTTTGCCACAGTCCATTTTAAATGAGCCTTGGCCCAGAGAAGACGTCTGCGCTTCTGGATCATGTTTAGATACGGCTTCTTCTTTGAACTACAGAGTTTTAGCTGGCAACGGCGGATGGCACGGTGAATTGTGTTCACAGATAATGTTCTCTGGAAATATTCCTGAGCCCATTTTGTGATTTCCAATACAGAAGCATGCCTGTATGTGATGCAGTGCCGTCTAAGGGCCCAAAGATCACGGGCACCCAGTATGGTTTTCCGGCCTTGACCCTTACGCACAGAGATTCTTCCAGATTCTCTGAATCTTTTGATGATATTATGCACTGTAGATGATGATGATAGGTTCAAACTCTTTGCAATTTTACACTGTCGAACTCCTTTCTGATATTACTCCACTATTTGTCGGCGCAGAATTAGGGGGATTAGTGATCCTCTTCCCATCTTTACTTCTGAGAGCCGCTGCCACTCCAAGATGCTCTTTTTATACCAGTCATGTTAATGACCTATTGCCAATTGACCTAATGAGTTGCAATTTGGTCCTCCAGCTGTTCCTTTTTTGTACCTTTAACTTTTCCAGCCTCTTATTGTCCCTGTCCCAACTTTTTTGAGATGTGTTGCTGTCATGAAATTTCAAATGAGCCAATATTTGGCATGAAATTTCAAAATGTCTCACTTTCGACATTTGATGTTGTCTATGTTCTATTGTGAATACAACATCAGTTTTTGAGATTTGTAAATTATTGCATTCCGTTTTTATTTACAATTTGTACTTTGTCCCAACTTTTTGGGAATCGGGGTTGTATATATTCACTGGTATTGTATACTATATAATATTAATAGACTGTTGGATTTCCACAGCCCTGTATTCTGATTAACAACATTCAGCAGCTCCGGGTACAGCTGGAAAAGATGTTTGAGGCCATGGGGGGCAAGGATGTAAGTCAGCATCAAAACCTACATTGTGTGCTTCAGTATTTTAGAGATATCAACAGCTTATGTGAATATTGGTTGGTGTATTGTTGTCTCAGCTTTACCTTCAGCATGGTTTTCTTGTTGAATGTTGTGTTCTAGCTGAATGTTGAGGCTAGTGACATCCTAAAGGAGCTACAGGTAAAGCTCAACAACGTTCTCGATGACCTGGCCAGAATCTTTGCCACCAGGTGAGACCACCAGTTAGTTTGAGGGATCACTCTGGATAAAGATTCATGTGAAATCCAATGCAGACACTGTGTTCTTCCATGGTTTTAGAACTTTAGATGAAGAGCCTTAGCATTGGTTAGCATTTCTCAGTAATGTGATTTTGTTCTGCGTCTGTTTTTTTTTTTCCAGTTTCCAACCCAACATTGAGGAGAATGTGAAGCAGATGGGAGACATTCTGAGCCAAGTGAAAGGCACAGGCAATGTGCCAGCTAGTGCCTGCAGCAGCGTGGCTCAGGATGCAGACAACGTGCTACAGCCCATCATGGACTTCCTGGACAGCAAGTGAGTTCTATCTACCAAAAGGCCCTCCAAATGCTATTTATCTCATTCCCTCACTATTTAGGATGAAACCAAGAGTAAGAGGGCAGATCTTGGAAGAGTGCCAACTCCGTGTGTTACTGCAGGGCCATAAACAGCAAGGTTTAATGATTTTGCTGCTCCAGAATACCCAGTTCAACACATAAGGGTCTTTCTAGATGGCTTGAGGTGAATCAGAGCTGCACTGAAGTGGGAGTAGATGGAGAGAGCTGACAAACGTTAGCTCAAGTTTACACTTGTATTTATTTTTTTTTTTTGCTTGTATTTCCTCAGCTTGTCGCTGTTTGCTAAGATATGCGAGAAGACAGTTCTGAAGCGGGTGTTAAAGGAGCTCTGGAAACTTGTCATGAACACCATGGAGAAGACCATCGTTCTGCCTCCTCTAACTGATCAAACAGTAAGGGACTTTTCAAACTGGCCAAATTCTTTACAATGCTTAAGTAGCATAGGATCCAGTGCTCTACATGTAGAATAAGTTTCAGCTATTATGCTGCACTCACACTGGTGGCATTTTTTTTTCTCCTTGCTCCTCTCAAATTGTTCTGCATTGGTTGCTCATCATCGTTTCTGTTTTTAGTTTACTGCCAGTTGCCATGGTTTCACAAGTAGCACCTAGCCTGTGTAACATGGCAACAAAGTGACAGCTAGAAAAAGAATGCATACAGAAATACACATTTGAAGATATACATAGCAGATGTTTTGCTAATTTTGAACACAAATTAAATGTATTCCTGCTAGCATTACAAATTCTGGAGGAAAGTATTAGTCTATAACACACATTGGTGTATTGCATCACTGTTTACTAGTGTCAGAATGAGCTTAAAATGGTTTTGCTGATCACAATTTCTGCCTAAAAGTGTTTGATATCCTCCCTAAAAAAGCAGCGAAAAACACCAGCACTGTGATGTTTTCAGTACATCAAGTGAGTATCATTGTGTCACTGTAAATGAGTATCACTGACTGGTGCAAAAACTGAGTAGGAACAAATATGTGCAACCAAAATCCATTGAAAATGTTTCACCGTAGTAAACAAGAACTAGAAAACTGTCCCTCGCTTCCACCACATCATTTGATTGTAATTTGGAAGGTCCCTCAGTGTTTCCCCACCCACTTCGCATTGCTAATCTTTGCTCTGCTTCCTGTCACTATAGATTTCTAGCTAACGTCTATAAAATGAATGGTTTCAGGCCACTTTGTGTTGCGTTGCTGCCTGTGTGAGAGCAGGGTTACACTTATTAGAAACCGTTACAGAATATTGCTTATTATTGGGACAGGAGGCCTGTCCCAGCTGGAGTGATGTGACTAAAGTATTCCTGTAAAATACATCCCCCGCTGAGTCATTTTTAACGTTCCCTGTTCCCTGGCCCACTTGCAAAAATACTCACATCTTCCATTCATTTGAAGATACTCAAAATTGGCCGAGGGAGTGCACCATTATCATCCACTAAAGGCTGCTCTTTGTTCTCTGCTCTTGGTGACAATTATATTTAAAATTGACATACTCCTGACAATGGGATCAGAGACTAGCCTGATTTTATTTGTCTTTATACATCTGTTATTATTTGTGTTTTGTTTATTTGTTGTATTGTTTTTTGTTTGTTTGTTTGTTTGTTGTTTTGACAAAAGAGCCCCATGTCTTTACTCAAGATCCGTAGTTTCTGGAATAATATGCCAAGCTAAAAGTTTCTTATCTTCTTAACACTGGAACAGAATAAACACTAACGCAGAAGAGCTGAAACTGGCAGTGTGCACCCTCAGGGCCTTTTTGATAATGTTGCTGCTTTGTGTTGATGTGGGGCTCTTTGCAGCTTCACTGACCCTTCTTTCTGATTATTATTACATTCTCGCTTGCCCCCCCCGCTCCTCCTCCTCCTCCTCCTCCTCCTCCACAGATGATAGTAAGTACAGCAGCCCTCCTCTTTGTGCGTCTGTCTGTCCTGCAGTCCGTCAGTACCGGGTGGCCACCCACCCACTCCTTCTGCTCTGTTTGGCTGCAAGCGCCCTCTCCTCCCCTCCCCCCGTGTGCATCCTCATTTGTCCATCATGTCTCTTCATCTTACTGTCTCCTTCACCTGCTCTCTCCATCCCCACTGTTCACCCTCTTCCTGTTCACCTCTTGTTTCCAGCTGAGGTGGCTGCAGCATGGTGCATTTCTGATTGACTTGAACGAGGCCTTTCCTAATGAATCCTTCAATCTGGTGGCCCCTCCTCCTCCTTCTCCTTAATCCTCTATCTTTCCCTTACTTTCTCCTCTCTGGAAGTGGCACTCTCCCACACTTCCACTATCTCCTGTTCGTCCCTCTGCATTGCGTGGCAGGTTTTTAGCCTCGGTGACTCTGCTGGTGGCTTTGTGGTTTGGTTAGTAACTTTCACCTGTTTGAACCCCTCTCTCCCCTGTCAGTCTGTTGCTTGTGTCTCAACTCTTGATTCTGATCTATAGTCTTCTCTTAACAGACTTTGTTTTGTCAGTCTGTCCTATTATTGTGTTTTCTTAAAGTGGTTAAGGTTAAAATTACTTACTTGTTTGTGTTTCAGCCAGGTTAGGTCTCTGACTGAACTATTTTATTTACCTTTTTTCTTGTGACATTAAACATTAGGGCCATATGGTAGTAATAATAATAGTGTTTCATCTGCACCCTCATTTTACAGTATAATGGCCTTGAAATAATTTGGATTTTTTTTTTTATCTTTTGTTTTTTTTCTCACTTTCATTTCTATTTTTTATTTATTCCATCATTCGTTTAAGAATATGTTTGTGGTTACTCTAATGATTTAATATTTGCACCTGTGTGCCAGTTTGTTCTGCAGTGATCTCAAGTCTCACCAAATCAGACAGATGGGAGCAGATCAAGCATAGAGAACTTTGAAACTTGAAATCAGGCCCATCCTATGTGTAGCTACTGCAAACCTGATATTGTTTAATACATATCTAAAATTGGAGACTGTTTTCAGTTTCATTTCTGATGTATTGCATACGTTTGTATGATGTTATTTGATTGGCATGTCAGTCCCTGTCATTCAACCAATGTGAGAAAGGCAGAAGCACTTCTGGAGTTAATAATGCATTTCCTCTTTTCACAGGGCAGGGTGAAGCTTGCTTGTCACAGTGATGTAAGAACTAAAACCCATTTAGTTCAATGTGTCCTGTCTTTCTTTCTCTCTCCATTTCTAAATGTTTTCTTCTCTGTCACTTAGTTCCCCTGTCTCAAACCAGTCAGACTGGAGCAGTTGTTTCTCTCTTGTTTTCATAGATTTCCTTTAGTAGTAGCTTTCGCCATCTCAGGGTTCCTGTCCATAGTGAGTGAATGATACCAGGCTTCAGGCTCAACTTTTCTTCATGATAGCTAGTTTTGAACCAGTGGTTCTCATTTCCACTTCTGGAGAACCCTGATCTGCATCCTTGTATTCCTTATATTAATGTATTTGATCAACTAATTATTAATTATCAACTATGTAATTACCTACCAGACCTCTCTTGAGATCACATTCATATTAAAGCAAGGAAGTATGCAGAGCAGGGTGCTCCATAACCAGAGCTGGGAACGACTGGATTAAGAGTAGTAGGTACTGGGTCTCATATATATATATATATATATATATATATATATATATATATATATATATATATATATATATATATATATATATTCAGAATGGCACACTGTGTGTGTATTTACTGAATGTGTTGTGGTTTAAGATATAATGAAGATTATGAAGCTGTATAATAAACTGTTATTAAGGGACAGTATCCTTATTATAGCATCATCCAGTCCTACTTGGTTGTTTACCATGTTAGTATCTTACTGTCTAATTGGTACTGGAATATACCGTACTCGATCAATTCTCTTAGACCATACTTTTATTTCCTTTTCTCTCTTTTTATAAGAGGCCAAAAAATGGGAATTTCCTCCTGTTTTGAGGGTACTCATGTTCAGCATTGAATTTATTTGTGATATTACACTCCACAGTAGTGGTTAATGACTCATCTGAAAGTACACACTCAGCGCTTTAAGTATTTATTTTTTTTACTTACTAGGTTTGAATGTTATCATTTTATTGTGGCCGTTGTATCGTGTTTTCCACTAGTTGTGCTGTCTGTTTTTTATCTCTGTACCAATGTGATTGTGGAGAGGTGTAAATTGTTTGCCCAGCAGAAGTCTGCCACCCCTCAGATTTCCCATTGCCTTGCTCACCAGCAGCTAAACACTGAGTCACGATACTCTACACACAGAAACCCAGTTGTGTCCTGACTAATGTTATAACAGACTTACAGCAATAAAATAATTCATTTGTTTATACTGACTGAAATTGGGGCGGGATGGTGGTACAGTCGTTGGCACTGTCGCTTCAGAGCAAGAAGGTTCTGGGGTCAAATCTCATGGCCAGCTGAGGCCTTTCGGTGTGGAGTTTGCATATTCTTCTTGTGCCTGCATGGGTTTCCTCCGGGTGCTCCGGTTTCCTCCCTCAGTCCAAAGGGATGGGGATTAGATCAACTGGCTACTCTAAATTGCCCATGAATGTGAGTGTGAATGGTTGTCTGTTTCTCTGTTAGCTATGCGATAGGTTGATGACCTCTTCAGAGAGTACCCTGCCTGAGAGGTATAGAAAATGGATGGATGATTGAAAACGTCCGATTAGTTGATTTCCATTACGCCGGCATAATGGGATACAAGAAAGGGTTACATTTGAGTCAGTAATGGTCCTGTTCGCTGGGTTGGTTTTTTTTTTGTTGTTGTTGTTGTTTTTTAATGTGTTTGTGGAATATTTGTGCTTGTTTGGAAGTACACAATTTGGCTGTCTGAACTGAAACTGGGTTTAAGATATTTGACAAATATATTTCTTTATTATTATTATTATTATTATTATTATCACCATAGTAGTCAAATAGGCAGTGAATCTAATGAAGTTTATAGACCTTTCAGCTCTCTCTGTCTGCACAGTTCTGTCAGTTGTGTCCTCTCTACATAGCTATGTTTACTGTCTTATGTTGCATTCTGTAAATGCTGTCTCTGTATGTGAGAAACACTGTGTATATGATTTCTTCAGATGTTTGATAGCAATTTCGTTCTGTGGCTTTTTGTCTCATGCTATTACATAACCTCACCATTATCCTTTCCTTGTCTCTTCTGCCTTTGTTTTGTGTGTTTTGTCTCCTTCTCCAGGGTACACAGCTAATTTTCAATGCTGCTAAGGAGCTTGGCCAGCTTTCCAAGCTGAAGGTAATCTCATGTTAACTGTATTTGTGGATAATATAGTATATGATGAGAACCAATTCTGTCGAATAAATGGTGTGGGTACTCCCATGACAGGAGCACATGGTGCGTGAGGAGGCCAAGGCCTTATCACCCAAGCAGTGTGCAGTTATTGAGTTGGCCCTGGATACCATCAAGGTAAAACTCATCTGTCATATTATATTATAGTGTGTGTGTGTGTGTGTGTGTACGCTAATGGTTTTGCACTAGGTAGACAGCTAATAATGATGCTTTATTTTGTAGCAATACTTCCATGCTGGAGGAGTGGGCCTAAAGAAGACCTTTCTGGAGAAGAGTCCTGACCTGCAGTCTCTCCATTATGCTCTGTCTCTCTACACACAAGCCACAGACAAGCTCATCAAAACCTTTGTCCAGTCACAGAATGCACAGGGTAAGGTCCTGTTCATCTTGCTTTTTTCATTCAGCAGATAATGTACCAGAGATGGGGATCTGAGTTACGGATTCAGTCTTGAGTCACTCATTGACTGACTCACAACTCGACTCAGACTCTAACTTAAACGACTCACAACTCGACTCAGACTGAAGACTTGTGAAATTTCAGTAGAAACATGAATAGAATACTAATAAATTAGGGCCCAGTAGTTTATTGCAGTCCTCTTCACTTGCAGGTTAAAGTAATAATTAAGCACAACACCAGAAAAAAAGTGCAGAACAGTGTTGCAAGCAGAGCTGTTTTTATTAAAGTGGTTGAAGTTTGTCAAAAGGTGTGTCAGAAAACCAAAAGTCTGGTTACGGAAGATTAAAAAAGGTAACCAAAATGTCTTAATGAAGTGCTTAAATCATATTTAAACCACACTACACACTCCAATGTGTATGTATCTCCGATAAAACAAGACCTGTAGAAAACCCTCCACTATGAAAATGTGGCTGACTTCTATATGCTGTGGTGTTTTTGTCAGCTTTTGTTTGAGAAATTTTTTTCGTAATGCAATAAAATTTGAGATGTTTACATTAACAATCTTTGTACATTTTAAACAGTACTAAATTTCTGTATCATAGTTTAATCTAATGGAGGAAATTATACCGAGATCATAGAATGGATTAGCTAGATTATGGATAATAGATGGAGCTGCTATATATACTCTGTAGTGTATATACAGTATAGTGTGTTTTATTTAGTGTATTGTGTATATATAGTGTTATTTTTTCTTTATAGTTTTCCTCATCTATTTTCTGACATTAAATAGCAAGGCTGTACCCAGTAGTGTTGTAGTACTTTTTGAAGGTCAACCACATTTTTACTTGGTCTTGTCTTGGTCTCAGACATAGACACTCAGGATTTTATTTCAGGACCACAACTGCAGGGATATCACTAAATTGCCTGTGCATTGTCCAATTTCTTTGTTAACATGGTTATTGTGATTGGATGTAAAACTTCCTGCTTCAACAACGTGCGACCAATAACGTGACTGCAAATTTGAAAATTTTCTTCCTGTTAACGGCTGTCACCCCTTCCCACCCCATTCACGTCCTGGTCCTGACTCAGTCTCGCCCTGCCTTGGTCTTGGTCTTGATTTGATCTCAATCCCTCAGAGTCTTGATCTTGGTCTTGTCTCGGTCTCGATAAACTTTGGTCTTGGTCATGATTTGGTCTCGGTTTAGGTGGTCTTGACTACAACACTAGTACCCAGTATAATGTGTAATAATATAATAGTACAGTATTTTACTCACATGCAGTAAAAAAAACCCTAATGTTTATGACTAATGACTTGAGACTTGACTCAGACATCGCTGATATGCACATTTGTCACTTTTAAACAGCATTCCTGCCTCTGCTTATACTTTCTCTTCTGTTCTCTCAAGAGACACAGCCTTTTTGTGGGGAATGGTGTACTCTTCCTCTCTTCCTTTTTTCTAGTCCCTGTTATTGTAGTCATGCTTATGCTATGGGAATCCTGACACAGTTTGGCTTTCAGCGCCTCTGGCAGAGAATCCCTTTTAATGAAGGATCACTTGAAATGTAATTAGAATAAATGTCATTCCTTTAGCTAAGCATTTAAATACATTTACAAAGAATTGGATGGAATGTAGTATGTGTGTGTTGAGTGAAAGCCATAGCAGATTATTAAAAGGCTGAATGAAGCAGGAGCTGTGTTAGACTTCATATCAAAAGCCCTATAATGGATAGACGTGCTAATTGAACTGCTGGTTTATTGTCTCTTTGTCTGTTTCTTTCTCACTTTCTCTTCCTTTCTTCTCTGTTTTTTATTTCTGTTTCCTTCACGTTCTCTTTTAATCTTCTTTTTTGTGATCTCCCTATATATCCTTCAACTCTTGTCTGTTTTTAATGCTCCGTATTTTCCATCCTGTCCTCCCTTATCTTTCCACCAGTTCATGGAGGGAAGGGGATAAGGTTCACCCATAGCGAGGATGTGTACCCCGAAAAGGGTACGTCTACAAAGGGCCCACGCCCTGCACCACCAAAGACCCATCAGTGGCCCAGCCGAAAGCTTCTCTCAGATGATTATCAGATCATGTGCATCCCATTCAAATGGCCCAATCGCATGCTGTGCAATCACTCATATGCACCCACAGAGGCAGTCTCAACATCACTGCCTTGCATGTACAAGGTCTTGGGACTGACTTGCTGTATGTGCAAATACATTGGTTGGACATGTATATTCGCACTACAGGGTAAAGAAAACCCATGAGAGAGAGAGAGAGAGAGAGAGAGAGAGAGAGAGAGAGAGAGAGTGCGTGTGTGTTTGATTTAATAACATGGTGGGGACCAAATGACCAAATCCCCAAAAGCATAGCAAAATCTGACAGTTTTGAACTTGTGGATACATTTGGCTGATTCTTACAAGAAAAACTGCTTTTATAAATATAAAAACCATGTGAGTGAGGGAGAAAGGACCATGTGCACTTTATTAAGGGGTAGCACACGACTTGTCATGGCTCAGTCATGTTCACACTTGTGGGTTGGTGTGTGTTGTGGGGGGACATCAGAGCCCTGCAGATTCTGTTCCTCACTGAATCATGTGATCAGAGCCTTCATTAGTATTTATTTGATACTTTAATTTGAGTATTGAAGTAATATAAATGGATGCTGATGTAGTGTGTCCAAAGGCATTATCAGTCCTTTTTGTACCTAAAATCTCAGGCAGCTAATGCTTACTGATGATATGACAGCACCCCTCAGCCAATCTAAAGGAGCTTCTGAGGTCAGGTGTCGCTCTGGTTTAAGATGCATCAGTGTTCTGTGGTTCCTGATTGGCTCTGTCTCATCACTAACATGACTTGCGTTGTTATGTTAGTTTATAGAGCACATACAGTAAGGCCCGCCATCACTGAAACTACAGTGCAAGCCTTGATGTCAGCAGTGTCTTGGTGTAGAACTTCATCTCAGATCAGGCTGACACTTGTTTCTTTTTGTGTGCTTTTTGCTTTCTGGAAAGCATTGCTTTTCTTGTACTGTCAATCAACGTATAAGCTGAACAGAACTTTAATGCCGTCAAAAAATCAGTAGGATACTTACCTCGGTGACCACTTTTTGTCTACTTAGCACAAACTAATTGAGAATATATGGCCAAAAAAGGGCGGCACGGTGGTGTAGTGGTTAGCGCTGTCGCCTCACAGCAAGAAGGTCCGGGTTCGAGCCCCGTGGCCGGCGAGGGCCTTTCTGTGTGGAGTTTGCATGTTCTCCCTGTGTCCGTGTGGGTTTCCTCCGGGTGCTCCGGTTTCCCCCACAGTCCAAAGACATGCAGGTTAGGTTAACTGGTGACTCTAAATTGACCGTAGGTGTGAATGTGAGTGTGAATGGTTGTCTGTGTCTATGTGTCAGCCCTGTGATGACCTGGCGACTTGTCCAGGGTGTACCCCGCCTTTCGCCCGTAGTCAGCTGGGATAGGCTCCAGCTTCCCTGCGACCCTGTAGAACAGGATAAAGCGGCTAGAGATAATGAGATGAGATGAGATGAGATGAGATGAGATGGCCAAAAAAGTCACACACTAATATTTCATCGGACCACCTTTAGCTTTGATTGTGTTGCACACAAGCCGTAGTATTATTTTGACAACATTATGCAACATCAGAACATTTATTTCCATTGCATTAACCAAAACACTCTATAAAGTCTTCTCCAGCACATCCCAAAGGCTTTCAATGGGGTTAAGGTCAGGACTCTGTGGTGGCCAATTCATGTGTGAAAATGATTCCTAATGCTCCTGAACCACTCTTTCACTATTTGAGCCTGATGACATTGTCATCCTAGAATATGCCCATGCCATCAGGGAAGGAAAAAAAAAATCCAGTGATGGTATAACCTGGTCATTCAGTACATTCAGGCAGTCAGCTGAATTCATTTTATTACCACATAACGTTGCTGAGCCTCGACCTGACCAACTGAAGCAACCCCAAATCATAACACTGTCTCCTGAGGCTTGTACAGTGGCCACTATGCATGATGAATGCATCGCTTCATGTGCTCCCCTTCTTATCCTATCATGCCCATCACTCTTTAAAAGAGTAAACCTGGACTCATCAGACCACATGACCTTTTTCCATTGCTCCAGAGACCAATTTTTATCCTCCTGAGCAAATTGAATCCTTTTCTTAAGATTAGCCTCACTAACACTTGGTTTTCTTTTGGCTGCACAGCTGTTTAGTCCCAATCCTGTGGGTTCTCATCACATTATGCATGTGGAAATGCTCTTACTTTCACTATTAAACATAACCCTGAGTTCTACTGTATTGTTTACGATTGTTTATGATTCAACTTCACCAAGAGTTTAAGTGATCTCTGACCATGGTCAGTCAGGATTTTTTTTTCTGACCACATTTCTTCCACAGTAGTGTAGTGGTTAGCACTGTCGCCTCACAGCAAGAAGGTTCTGGGTTCGAGCCCAGTGGCCAACAGGGGCCTTTCTGTGTGGAGTTTGTATGCTCTCCCCATGTCTGTGTGGGTTTCCTCCGGGTGCTCCGGTTTCCCCCACAGTCCAAAGACATGCAGGTTAGGCTAATTGGTGGCTCTAAATTGACCGTAGGTGTGAACATAGGCGCCAACTTCATGTCAACATTGGGGGGTCAGAATTATGTTCTTGCACCGTGACGTCATGACGTCGGCAGTGTATGTAGTTGAATATCAAAGACTCAGTTGTAAGTCATTTTCATTCATTACTATTCACCATTGCAAGTGGGAAGCGCCCATTTTAACGATAACTTATTATGATGCATTAAAAAAATCTCACGACTTTAAACATTGTATGAAACACAATTTATTCAATAAACAAATTTAGTTTAATGCAATTTTCTTTGAGATGAATTCGGCAGACAACTGACAAGAATAGTGCAAAAAAAAAAACGTGCACCATATTCCATAAAAAGGCTTAAGCGCGTTAAACTCATATATCCGCATCGGCTTTAACACAGACTTCAGTGTCCAAATTCTGCACAACATGATCACCTTCATTGCTGGTGGTTGCCGGCCTATTGGTTCGGATAATCCACTTGTCCATTTTGCTTCATTTCTATGTTCACTGTTCAGTGAAAACGGTTGCGGGAGGCCACACAGAACTTTTCGCCTCAGTAGTGCTGCCTTGGTTGCTACGCAACGAACCATTTTATTTATTTATTTATTTATTTATTTTGCCTGGGCCATGTAGGCCTAGTGCTACGCAGTGTAAATTTTGCGGAGTGCAACCTGTCAATCATTCACTGCCAACCACTGGAATATTGCAAGAGGAAAAGGGGGCGGGTCATGTCCGATCATAACATTTTAGGTGACGTTTCTATAGATTATTTATTTTGCATTCAAAGCTAGGCTATTATTTGTTTAGTTGGTTTCAATCGTCAGTTAACATGAATTCATCTGTACTGTTTATTACTTTTTCACGTTTCATTATTGGGGTGTTTTTGCCCCCCCAACTTTATCTTTGGGGGGTCAAAAAGGTCCGTGCCCCCCCGCAGATGGCGCCAGTGGGTGTGAATGTGAGCGTGAATGGTTGTTTGTTTCTGTGTCAGCCCTGCGATGATTTGGCAACTTGTCCAGGGTGTACCCTGCCTCTTGCCCATAGTCAGCTGGGATAGGCTCCAGCTTGTCTGCGACCCTGCACAGGATAAGCGGCTACAGATAATGGATGGATGGATGGATGGATGGATGGATATATACACTGTCAGAAATAAGGGTACAGTAGGAGTCCATTTCTGTCCCCTAAGGTACAGTCTACATTAATGTACCACCTAGGGCTCATTATTGGATTTCAAGGTAATTATGTGTACTTTTTTAGAGTCAAAAAGGTACATATATGTTCCCAAGCAGTATACAAAAGGTACAAATAAGTACCTTAGAGGATGCTGCCCCAGTGATGAGCCATTTTACCCCTAAAAGTACCATGATGTTCTTTGATTTTTATATGTATATTGCTACAGATAATGGACAGATGGATAATTCTTCCACGAAGTTGATGGTTCACCACTATCCTTCTAGAATTTAATAATGCGTTGTACAGTTCTTAACCTAACTCCAATCATTTCAGCAATCTCCTTACTTGTTTTGTTTACTTGATGCAGGCCAATAATTTGACCCTTCAGAAACACAGTAGCATATTTTCCACAAACACAGAGATACATCTTCCAACATGGTTGTTTAAAAAATGAGAAG
This sequence comes from Neoarius graeffei, assembly GCF_027579695.1. NCBI lineage: Eukaryota > Metazoa > Chordata > Actinopteri > Siluriformes > Ariidae > Neoarius > Neoarius graeffei. The sequence goes on from NC_083583.1 coordinate 45,501,828, forward strand.
CTACTCACTGCATCAGTTAGGGTTAAAAGAATTGTTGCCAGCTGAAACATATTAATCACTGCAGTAATTATCCAGTCAAAGGTCCTTAAATATTTGCTTATTTAAATCCAAACTCTGTCTTTTTTTGGGGGGGGGCAGGCAGTGTATATATAAACAGAAAACTGAACCAGTGGCTCTGTTATGCTGTTACATTTTGGCAGCATAGTTTGGATCCACCTATTCCCTTAGTTGGAACTGTCACTATAAATCAGTGTAAAGTTTTTCTGACTGATCACCTTTACCTTATGATGATACTTTTCTGTCCTGATGGGAGTGGTCTTTTCCAGGATGACTCCGCCCACACCCACAGTGAACGAGGGCTCACTGAATGTTTTGATGAGGATAAAAATTATACACAGTGCTCCCACAGCCAGCTCTTTTATGTAGCCAATAATGGTGACACTTGTCTAGGATTAGAATAAATTAGAATAACTTGTGCTTTAACTTTGGATCCAGAGGTGTGGCCACGTGGGCAATGGGAAATAAGTCTTGCCACCTCTACTCTAAGAGGTCATTTATACCGATGCAATTCATGCAGACTTAATGACCATCACTATGGCGTTGTAGGTATTTTTGACAAAATCCTTGAGTATTAGGAACCATAGATCAACGATGAATCCAGTACAGCAATGTCATTATGCGGCACAAATGTGGAACAAATCAAATATTCTGCAAATGCAACCTTGTCCTGTACATAATTAGGTGGTGCATCCCCATCCCACCCCCTATTTAAAAACTTGGACACACCACCACTTTAGTCTTGAAACGTTTTCCATGCCGTTCTTCTCACTAGACTTGTGAACACTGCAGTCGGAGTAATTTCATGAAAGAACACAGCAACCTAAATAGCTATTTTTAGCTTATGGATCAGTGAGCGCCTGCTGAACTGTTCTGTCTAGCTGGGCCATAGTGCAGTCAGTGAAATGTGGGTATCACCATCAAGCTCCTGCTGCTGAGTCCTAGCCGTTGAAAGTGCTGACCTCAGCCTCCTTCACCATCACACACAAATACATTCACAGAAAAATGTGAAGTATACAGCACATTTACCATTGCCTGCAGCAGCCAGTTGGTGAATAGATTTTGATGACGGCAGAAAACCTTTTTGATGAAAATTGAAGGGGTGTGTGTGTGTGTGTGTGTGTGCACAAAAGCGTGTGACACTCATTATTTACTCACGCATGTGTAAGTGTATGGATCCTCTGGAGTCCATGGGCAAAAAGAGTTGAACAGCCTTACTGCCCCCTGCTGGATGAATGAGCTAGTACCTGTCTGCATGTTCCCTCTCCCCTCCCTTCCCAACATCAGTAGCATGGACCAAAAGCTCAGTAAGCTCAGGGACTCTCCTTACTAACACACACATTCTGGTAGAGGGGTAGCACATACTATATACACACTGTGACGTATCCGCCTATTGGTACAAATATCTGTATCTATTCAAATGTAACTCAGGAGTGAACATGGTCTAAATTATAACGGGGTTTGTTTGTTTTCTCCTGAACTTCTACAGTTCCTTGACTACATCACTTGAGTTTATAGTCAGAGATGTCCACAAGTGCCGGCGACTGGTGGTTTTCTCCACCTACACAGTCTGTGCCGGCTACTCGATCCCAGAAAGAAAAAAAACCCTTGCCTTTCAATGTTCAAGTGATTTATATCATCTCCACTGCCCATAATTTGCTGCAAATCCAATTATTCCACCACTAAATTGTCTTCGATTCGAGTCTAGCATGACTGGAAGTGACGACATATTTGTTGATCAGTTCTTGCACTCTGATTGGCTGAGCTGGACCACATGACCATGCCGTAGTATATGTAGTTATGTTACAGAGCCAGGTAGCATATTACAGAGGGTAACTGAGAAAGCTAAGCACACATACACCTGAAGGGAAATTTCATAATGTATACGTATTTTGCAAGTATTTTACAGGGAAATTGTTAGTCATTTATGAGCTGAGAATGCACCAGAAGGCATGTAAATTAAAAAATTTTCTAGGGGGGCATGCCCCAGATCCCTCTAGCATTAGTGCACCTTTGGCGAGCCGCGGTGGCTTTGCCTCCATAAATTCCTGAGCCACCTACTACTTTTTTTTTTTAGCCGGCTACTTCAGATTTTCTGAAGAACCCTGATAATTGATCTCAACCAGATGCCCTGTGCACCTTTCTGGGATGCCTTCTATATAATGTGCCTATATTTCAGGATCTATCTTTCAAACCGACACTGTCTTTCCCAAATCAGGGAACTCTTGATTATAGTTGTCAACAGTAGCCACCTAATAATATTGTGTTGTGGTCTGTATTGGCTATCTGGAGTGGCAATTCTAGAAACAAAAGCATATTACTTCAGCGAATTTTGGGTCAGGTTCTATAGAAATATGGTAGAAATACGGTTTTAATTGGCACTCAGTGAGGCACTGTTTAGATCAGCCAGGTCAGGAGGAACCCGCTGACGACAGACAAAACAAAAATCAGAACTGTCTCCTATCCGTAACTGCATTCATATCATACCATATTCCGAAAATGTATTCATATTTGGTTACATTCCTAATATACACTGACCGATCTGAAGATTTTTTTTTTTGACTCCGCTAAATGACAAATATGCTGTCTACTATCTTGTCTTGCTCCGATGGTTATATAGCACATTGTGACCCCTCTAGCAGAATGTCTCTCACACCCACCTTGCAGTGGCTGCTAGGACTGACCACTCAGAGGTGATAGTTCTGTCCCTGAAATTCTGGAGACGATGTGGAAATCAGCACGTTTCAGCATGTCCCTGCCTGAATTAAACCAGTGGAAGACCGTTCTGTGCAATGCCCTTCTCTCTTCCATTGCTGGAGCAGTGAAGCCACAACTTTCCTTCTCATTAGTTAAAGACTGGCACAGAGCAAGTAAACATCCCATGGCATGTGTGCAGATCAACCACAGATCTCACATAAAGTGGGCCGCTATATGGTTCTTTTAGCTGTCTGTTGGTTCATTTTGCATGATTTTGGATATTTGAAGCTTGGTTTCAATTAGTATATTTATGTATTAACATACAGCAAGCACTTTATATCTGAATGCCGTATACCAGTGAAACTGGTATGTATTTACAAGATTGAAGAATTTGAAGTGAAGTCTGGGCCCACCAATGGGCTATTTAAGGGGTTAAGGAATATATAACACCGTGTGTGCTTTAGAGCTGGATAAGTAACAATTTCCACAGCTTGTACTGTAAATGGCTCAAAATCATTTCACAAGCTTACTGCCTGTCCACCACATCTGTTATGTTTATCACAGACAAGAATTTCAAGAGTTTCCTTGTACTGAGAAATAGACGGAAAATCTGTTTACATAAAACTCACTTAGTAATAGTTACAGTGAAATATAAATATTCTATTGTACATTCATCTTCACATTTTGAGCCGCTATTAATTTTAGTACTGAAGGTATCACTAAACAATTACACATTGTTTAAACAAATGCATTGATTTGAATTTTACTTTAATATGAAATGAAACCAGGTTCTTTCTCACTGGCATCGTCTCTTTTCAGTTTTGGCCAGTCATCTTTAAAATATATACAAAATAGGGTAGCTGGTCAGAGACATGTCTCAGACTTATGCAGAGGCGAGTTGTCCAGGTAGGCTATAGAGCACGTGCTGAGTTGAGAGCCTGATTTGTGAGTGCTCTCGTCTACCACATCTTCTTCTCAGGCTCTGGGGTGGATGATGCCGTGGGAGAGGTATCCATCCATGTTGAGATCTTCACTCATCCCAACACAGGCGAACACAAAGTCACAGTAAAAGGTCAGCAGTGCTTGTAAACATTTTCTGGGAGATTTCTTGAGGATTAACTCTTCTGGATGAGTGGCTTCTCTGTAATGAAAAGAACTGTTATGAGCAGAAACACCTCTCTTTGTAGTGGTTGCAGCAAATGACCTGAGGTGGCAGACGTCTGGAATATTCCGACCCTTCGTGGAGGTCTACATCATCGGCCCCCATCTGAGCGACAAGAAGAGGAAGTATGCCACTAAATCAAAAAACAACAGCTGGGCTCCCAAATACAATGAAACCTTCACATTGTGAGTATAAACACTGATCACGCCTGAACTCAAAATGAAGAAATGTAAATATCATGATTAACTCCTTTTGGTTGGCTGACTCAGATTCTGTAGATTATATAAATTGGGTTAAATTTGATAACACAGCACTTTCTATTAATTTAAGTGAAATAACTGTTTTATTCTATCCACATTCATTGGATTTTGAGAAAAAGAGTATTTTTATTTTTTGCAAATTTGATAAACACTTTGTACAAGACGTCCAACAAAATAATTTCCGCTTAGAATGTAAATAAACTGGCAAAATGACAGGAGCAATTTGTGAAAAATGCTATAATAAAAATTCTTGAAAAATAAAAAAGATACGTTCTTACCATCAAACACTTTTATTCCATATTTTGTTGCTTTTTTTAGTGGTTTTGTTTTCGAGTAGAGTTTTTATTTCGTCCTCAGGTTGGTTCAGCAACACGCTCTGCCATTTTGTTTTTCTCTACTCTCGGTATATGAGCTGATAGCCTAGTAGTAGAGTAGCCAATCAGAGCGCATGATTGCTCATATCCAGTGAATGTGGATAGAATAATAAGTATTAGAATGATGTGGTACCCAGAAACCTCCATCCACATTACCTGCACACTAATTTCATAAATGTCTGTTAAATAAATCACTAAAATATACCACTGCAAATAGAGAATCCTAAATTTGTCAGAAATGTGAGCTACCTGTTAGACAGCTAGAAAATTATTACCAAACATAAGTTTTATTGGTGTATTTAGTACATAGTTAGGACACATTAGCATTGTCCCTGATGTAACCTGGGGCTTGTATTTGTAACCATGACTATAGCACGCTGAGTAATGAGGTGGGGCCGGAGTGTTATGAGCTGCAGGTGTGTGTGAAGGACTACTGCTTTGCGCGGGAGGACCGCACTGTGGGCATGGCCGTGCTGCAGCTGAAGGACGTGGCGCCGCGGGGTAGTGTGGCCTGCTGGCTCCCACTCGCCAAACGCATCCACATGGACGAGACAGGCCTGACTGTGCTGCGCATTCTCTCGCAGCGCAACAACGACGACGTGGCTAAGGAGTTTGTCAAGCTCAAGTCTGACCAGCGTTCAGCTGAAGAGGGCCGAGGGAGCTAAAGGTATTAATGAAGGAGTCGCAGATTTGCAAAATCACTGCCCACCTCCTTTTTTTTTCTGTTGAGTGTTGCACTAAAACAGACAGCTAACACACACACACACACACACACACACACACTCACTCTCTGCAGATCAGATAATACTGGACCAATCACACAAGATAGTGATACCTAAGACACTGCCATAACCTGCAATGAGGCTTGTCTGACAAGCACCGTGCAGCACATAAAAAGATACAGGTACAAAACCTTGTATGTCTAACACTTGATGTTTGTGGTGTCCTTGATTTCAAAAGTATATATTATATGACACAGATTCATGGTTGAAAGATATATACAGAACAACCTATTTATCTAGTTATACATACATAAATATATACAAATTGCAACTAGACTTTCAATAATATACAAAAGAGATATTGAAAGATGTCTAAATGGATTTTTTTTAAAGTACAGAACAGAGATATGCCTGAGTGAAAGCAGGGTTGATATATGTAGTGCCTCCCAGAGCCCTAATACCACACCTTCTTTATTTATTATATGAAAATGATGTCTGAGATGATGTGGAAATCTTGTCTGTAACTGCCTTGTTCATTTTTTTTTTTTTTTTTAAATCATTCCTGTACCTCCACATGGGTGTCTCAGTGTCAGGGTACTTCTTTGTTGTTCTCAATGAGATGTCCTTCTCCTCTACTTCTGAAAGGCACACTGTTTAATGGGGCCAACGCTTTTGAAAATTATGCAAACTTTTAGATCAAGCACAAGAACATTATTATAAAGTGAAACCATAGCTTGCAGTGCAAGTAGCTTGGACCAAATACATCTCACAAAGCAAAGGATCGACACTTCTTCGACAATTCTTTACATCCCACTGGGAATGATATGAATTTGGAGAAAGCAATGGCTCATATGAATTGAAATATTTGTTCAATGTGCTGTGTGAGTTTATTTAATTTATCATTGAGGTTTAACTCTTGTATATGTTTTATCTATAGGCAAACAGTAAATGAAGGCTATGGTAGCTTACATAATGCCACTACTTCTACTGCTACCATTAGCCTCTCATCCTTGGATTTACTGTTAGCAATGCTGGCATGTTTGGGTGAAGTATTCCTTTAAACACACTGCCAATTGTCCGTTAGGTCCAATTTTGGGGGTTTTATATCCGTTTCTTTGTGTGTGAATGTGTGCCATGCATGTGTGGTGTATAAAGTGAGTGCATGACTGAGACGTTACAAATAAGAAGCCATCGCGGGGTGTGGATCAGGTGCAAATATAGTGAATATCACTTTTTTTTTTTAAAGGACCTTAAATGACTTCATTTGCATTGTTTACTTTTACAAAGTAGCATCTGTTTTGCATAATTTCACTCCTAAGAGACACAGGAGCAAAAGAAAGTCTCTTCAGTTCCTAATGATTCCAGCACTGTTGCCATGGGAACCCCACCATTGTCTCGCCACCCGTCTAAGTGTTAGGAAAGAACAAAGTGAATGTAGACTCTGTGCTTGTTTAACCTGATAAACACATCCCTGCATTGATCCTACCCCTTCATTTCCAGCCATTGAGCAGTCAGTGCTGGGAATGTAGTCACTCCACCCTCTAGTGTTGTGCAGTGTTTCACAGAACAAAGTGCAGGTCAGAGATAATGAGAGGTTAAAGCTTTGTGTGGTTTATCTTAAGGAGGGACGAGACTTGGTGAGTGGTGCTAGAGCTTCACGTTTAGCCAGTCAACATGAAATATCTCACTTCTTTGCATTCACTAGATATCCGGCACAAGAAACGTTAGTTGTGTCTGAAATAGTGTAGTTTTATTGTGAGGGTGTTCACAGTGGGGACAATCACCACATGAAATGTACTATTAATACCCAGATAAATTACTAAAACCAACAAAAAAACTAAAGTTTTGACTGGTTTTCAATGTTTTTGCACTAAGCCTTCACAGCCTGCTGTATGTAGAGGAAACAGGCACCAGAACGTGCTGCAATTTATACACTACCGTTCAAAAGTTTGGGGTCACCCAGACAATTTTGTGTTTTCCATGAAAAGTCACACTTTTATTTACCACCATAAGTTGTAAAATGAATAGAAAATATAGTCAAGACATTTTTCTGGCCATTTTGAGTTTTTAATCGACCCCACAAATGTGATGCTCCAGAAACTCAATCTGCTCAAAGGAAGGTCAGTTTTATAGCTTCTCTAAAGAGCTCAACTGTTTTCAGCTGCGCTAACATGATTGTACAAGGGTTTTCTAATCATCCATTAGCCTTCTGAGACAATGAGCAAACACATTGTACCATTAGAACACTGGAGTGAGAGTTGCTGGAAATGGGCCTCTATACACCTATGGAGATATTGCACCAAAAACCACACATTTGCAGCTAATAGTCATTTACCACATTAGCAATGTATAGAGTGGATTTCTGATTAGTTTAAAGTGATCTTCATTGAAAAGAACAGTGCTTTTCTTTCAAAAATAAGGACATTTCAAAGTGACCCCAAACTTTTGAACGGTAGTGTATTTCGCGAACAGGCTGATACACTGAGTGAGAACACTGCTTTAAACCAAACATTATGGGTTTTTTTGTTTTGTTCCTCTGGTACAGTTCAGCAACTTGAATAACTGCACAGTAATTTGCAACTTCTGTTACCTTAAAAGATTAAGAACTACGTAGGGAGGTACCTGGTGTGTAGTGTATCATATAGTGCATAGAATGCTATCTGAGAATAAACATTATCAGGAGAGAAAACAGTTTACTCGGTGGCCCCTCGTATTAATATCTGCTTGAATGTTGAGACATTTAAACCCAAGCAGGTATTTTTGAAAAAAAAAAAGCATTCAAGACCTTTGTTGAAATCCAACAAAAAGGCATGATTACACTAAAAGTCAAAGGCTCAAGAGCACCAAATCTTTCATGTAGTTTTCTGTGACTGCTGTGATTGTCAGACCAAAGGTTAAAGAATGACCCCCTACTTTCTGCACAGATAATGACTTCTACACCCGACACCCTATGTAGTCCAGGATTCACCTCGCAATAAGGTTTGCTAGCTGTAGAGCTGGCTGGTCCCTCTGAACTTTACAGTTTTATTTCCATCACAGCTCACAAATATTTATCATAGTAGGACTCTAAGCTAAGGCTAATGATGTATTAACTAATATATTAGGAAGCATGCTGACTTTAGATAGACTGTTATTAAATAAAGAGCTTATGTGTAGTTGCTCTGCAGCTAAACCATAATAAATCATATGTTGTATCGTCATCATCATACCTAGTTGACAAGTTAAAAGTTGTGACGTCTGACCTAAAGTTTTGAACTGTCACAAAAACTGCAGTGTTTGCATCAGTACAAGAAATGATAAATCTGACTTATTCCCAGTTGTGGCTTTAGTCATTGATTGGGACTTCCCATAAAACTGTGGGTTGAACATTTATGCCTCACTTTATAATGTCTCTGGAGGAATCTTCACGAAAGCACTGCCAATAAGAGAAAGCATCGCCAATATGGAGGGCTGGTTATTTTATAAATTAGTTATTTTAAATAAATTCCCCAAAATGACCTTCACAACTAATAGTTTCCAACTGTCAAATCATTTAAAATCACTAGGCTTAGCCTATACGTCAAAGATTTTGGTAATAATTTTTTTATTGTTTACATTGTGGATTATCTACACAAACCATCCATGATGTCACTTTTTTTTAAAAATCTGAATTAGTTTACAGTAAGTATACAATAAGTTATAATCACAATTTTATTCCTGAATGATTTGAATCAAGACTGTGTTTTAAGATTGAAAAATTTGTAGACTGCTGGACCAATGAATGCTGCACAGATGTTGTAAGAGGCTCTGAAGCTATGTGTGAGACGCCAGAGTGACTTTCAATAAGAACTAAGTGGAAGCAAAAATGAGTGACAGCATGTAAACCAAGCACACACAGATCACACTTATACACACACACACACACAGTCCACTGATGTCTGACCTCACCCAAACCATGACTCCAGATCTGTAGATAGGAAGCAATGCATGTTGGAAAAGATCTCTCTTGTGCCAGCATGCATCTATGATGTGATTTTCAAAATGTTGTCTTTTTGTTATTTATTTTGATATTTGGTATTATTTTCTATTTTTGGAAGGCTTGTGAATATATAAATATGTATTACTGATGTGTAGTGATACAGAGTACTAGCATGAGAGACTTTTTTTATACACAGATGTTTATAATTTCTGTTTTTCTAACTATTATTGTTCTTATTGGGGATGAAAGTGAAACTAATAGCATTTTTGCTGTGTTTCTTCTTAATAAATGGTCATAAATATATGAAATAAATGGCTATAAATAAAACTTATTATTATTATTATTATTATTATTATTATTATTATGTGATAAGTGATCATCAGTGCACATAATAATATAATTTTAAAAATCAATAGAGTTACAGTATATACCAAAATAAATCCATTGTAAAAACAGATCAATTACCTCAAATATTTCTCAAATGTAAACACTGGATGACTCTAAACAAATATGCAAGTCCTAGGTTTTTGAGGTTTCAGTGAATTGCACTTGCTGTGTTGCCGGGTCTTGGTGATCCTCCCTCAGACTCTGCGCAGGAAGTTGATCTTGAGGGCTTCAGGGATGTGCAGGTGCTCAGCGCTGATTGGTGAAGGCGAAGTGTGTGGGAAGGTGATGGGGAAAACTCTCCTAATGTCCAGCAGCAGTGGTGTGGGGTTTCCATCCACACGCCCCTTCAGCAGCCCCTGGTGAAATCCGTAGACACACAGTTAGCATCCTCATGAGCACATTCAATTCTTTCAGGTTTCTTTCTTTTTTTTTATGTTTTAATTTTTAAAAAGAAATTTAATTGATTAATTTTGGTCACTCTTTTACTATCAGCAAGCTTACAAGGGTTAAATGTGATGTGATGTGATGTGATGTGATGTGATGTGGTGTAGTGTGTTGTGTAAGTTTCTTTAATACATATTTGAGCTTGTTTAGAAAGAAAAAGAAAGAAAGAAAGAAAGAAAGAAAGAAAGAAAGAAAGCACAACTTTATTCATCACACACTTGTGAAATTCCTGTCTGCATTTAACCCATCCGAAGCAGTGAACACACACGTGAGCAATGAGCACACACACAGTGGGCAGCCATGCTAACAGCGCCCGGGGAGCAGTTGGGAGTTAGGTGCCTCGCTCAAAGGCACCTCAGCCCAAGGCCGTCCCATATTAACCTAACCGCATAAATAAAACATGACTGAATAAAACATGCATTTGTACCTGAACAATGTGAATGAAACTGAGCGTGACTCTCTCTTCACCATCACTCTGTGGAGTGTACTGGGATAAAATCTTCACAACCTGCAAAACAAGATATTACTATTAGCATACAACACATTCACCTATCCATCATTAAAGTAGCCCTATACAGTATTTAATCCAGGTGCACCACCTGCTGGCTGGACAGAGCATTGCAGGTGTGAACTATGGCCTGTCCGTCTGCCTCTGTCCTCTTGCTCATTTGGAGGAGCTGTGCTGCCTGGATGAGGGGCTCCAGTGTGACCACAGCTCTTCCTGTCTGCAGCCCACGACTCCTCAGCCACTCCTCAAGCAAACTCACATTATAGCTGAAGAAGAAAAAAGAAGCAGTGAGACTGATTTTTAAAAAAAAGCAAAAACATTACACAGCTTGGTGAACTGCTTGAAAAATCTGCAGTAAGGATATCACTAAAATCCTTATATGAAAATTTATAAAGCACTTTAACTTCTTATGCACTTCTCTTAAACACTTATGCAAATTCTTTTATAATTTTCAGATATATTTTTTTTAGGTGACAGTGTTTGCGTCCAAAGCTGAGGATGAATTCCCACAATAAAGTGGAACATTTAATATGTTCTCATACTCTAAACTCATGTAAATAGAGGATATTACACGGTTGCACGAAGGTATGAAGTTTATCTTCGAGTGGTGCCCATATTTCACAAGTGAGCGAAGAGAATGAGTGAAATATGTTCAACACGAGAAGATAAACTTCATATCTTCGTGCGACCATGTAATGTTCTTTATATTATATGGACACATCCACAAAAAAATGCAAGTTAATCAAAAGTATTTTCATTTTGAACCAGTTTGCCATTTTGACAATGCACGTCTAGTCAGTGGGAAAACACTGGGAGTGACATCATTGGAGTGAAAAATGTCAGGAATTATTATACATACAGGCCACTTTTTCCATGGAATAAAAACATGTATTCTATTCCCTTCTAGTGGCTTTACTAATGGCCTACAATATTGTTATCATATCGCTTATCCTCCATGTATTACGCCACTCTCCCCAATGGAGAATGAGTGTGTAATATTGTTATAATATTGCACGCTGTCAAGACAACATGACGTCACACATCAGAGCTCATGCGAATATCCAATGACAAAACTTTTCTACTGTGCATGCACAGAATCATTTCTTTGTCGGCTGGGAAACAGAGAAGACGAGGCTAATCCAGTGCTAGGATTAAGCACCAAATAAATAAACAAACTGAAAACTCAAACTGAAGACGCGCTGAACACCCGAAAGTCTACCAAAACTTAATTATATATTCTTCATGCATATTTACAAGAGAAAAACATACCAACGGACATCGAAAAACTGGAAAAGAGACACGTCGGAGATGTAAAACTTCCACGCTAGCGAGTGACTGACAATTTGCAAATAAACATGGCTGTGAGGTTTGTTTCATTAAAAGCGGAAGATTTTGAGAGAATTTTGGCTGCCAGATCGCTCCGTTGTGTGTAGTTGTTGATGTTGATTTTAAAAGTAACTAAGTAAATTACACAAGGAAAATAATAATAATAATAATCGGCTTGACTGCACTAGCACTGGCCTTCGCTAATACTACACCAGGTACTGTAGAAGGTAACTGGACTGCTGCGCTAACAGTACCAAGTCGCAGGTAAGCTCGCGTTGGCCTTCAAGAATGCTGATATGAAGAGAATGTGTATGTATAATAATAATAATATTGGCTGGCTTTTTTTCGTGGTCTATCAGAGATATTCCATTCAGTTAGCATGATATTGAACTCATCTTCGACTCATTCAATATCATTCCAGCTGAATGGAATATATCTGATAGACCACGAAAAAAGCCAGCCAACATTATTTAAATATGTCACTCAGATCCGTGATGTAGGCGGCACGGTGGTGTAGTGGTTGGCGCTGTCGCCTCACAGCAAGAAGGTCCGGGTTCGAGGGCCTTTCTGTGTGGAGTTTGCATGTTCTCCCCGTGTCCGCGTGGGTTTCCTCCGGGTGCTCCGGTTTCCCCCACAGTCCAAAGACATGCAGGTTAGGTTAACTGGTGACTCTAAATTGACCGTAGGTGTGAATGTGAGTGTGAATGGTTGTCTGTGTCTATGTGTCAGTCCTGTGATGACCTGGCGACTTGTCCAGGGTGTACCCCGCCTCTCGCCCGTAGTCAGCTGGGATAGGCTCCAGCTTGCCTGCGACCCTGTAGAACAGGATAAAGCGGCTACAGATAATGAGATGAGATCCGTGATGTATTTCATATGAAAAATGTAAGTTTTTCAACACGAGAAGATAAACTTCATATCTTCAGGCCAACGTGTGATGTTCTTTTTATTATATAGACACATTCACAAATAAAAAGTGTCCAAATTTATCAGAATAATTCATCAATTTCCTCACAAGTGACGTATAGAGGTTTTGTTTCTCCGTGTTCCAAATGTAGCTCGTATGAAAAATACAAGTGGTATATTTCCCCCTAAAACACTCGTGTCCATATAATGTTTAGTTTTACTTTTCTATAGTTTTAGCTCTAGTCTGCTAATTATGGACTGTCAGCATTAATGTTTGCTGACCGGATCAGCAGGCCACGGCTCCAGCAGCACATGTCTTTGCGCAGTAGCAGGCTGTTGAGTGTGCAGGCAGCAAGCAGGTGTGTGAGCTGGCGGAAAGCCTGTTCGAGCAGGGCGGGGGGAAGCTCCTGTCGCACCAGTGCAGTGTGCAGAGCTCCCAGCTCCCTCAGCACAGTCGCCATGCTGGTCCCATCCGAAGCACCTGCAGGTCGAGGGTCCGAACCCGCACGCTTACGAGAGGTGATCAGCTTTACCACAGCTCCAGACAGACCTGGGATGGTCTCGCTTTCTAACATGGCTGGAACTGAAGCGTAGCAATGCAGAATTGAAACCAAATCAGAAATGCTGGTTCAAAATGCCGCAAAATAACAGCAGAGTAATAGCATCGCTCATCATTCATTATTTTGAATTATACATTCTACCAAAGTGCTGTTGAATACATGAATCTGAAACTGGCTGCAAGTCAAATAACAGGTTTAGCTGTGCTGCACTTTTTCATCTCTATTAACTTCAAGACAGAAGAAAAGGCTGATGAGGAAATGACTATTTTAACCCCTTCAGACATAATGTGTACAATTGTACACATGAAGTTCCATAGCATTTTTCCTTGTGTCTGAAGGGGATAATGTAAGTGATAACAGGAGCTAACTTGTTTCACAGCTGTTCCACAATTAACACATTTTTAAAATGTCATCATATTGCTGTGGTATATGAGAACAAAATACTTTAGGATGTGCTGTTACTGAAAAATAATCAACTTTAGGTGGTACCAGTAATATATTTGACCTGCACCACACCACCCTGTCATTGATTACTTTCCTATAACTGCACACCCCATCATGTTTTATTCCTTAAAGAGGAACTGAAGGCAAATTTTTTATTATCAAAAATTCTATTTCTCACTTTATAAAATATAGAAATGCATTTCTGACAGCTATTTTGTCACTGCTATAGCAAATTGAGTGTTTGAAATATGCTATGTAATATATCAGTCTATATGTCAAAGCAATGGCCATAAATGAGATTCGCTGAGACCTGTGCGAGACATCGTAGAACGGAAGTAAAATGTACAGCGGAAATCAAAGTGACCAACATCTGCCAACGTCGTCAAAAGACGCGCGACCCTCCTTCGAATGCTGGTGTAATCAAGCCGGAAGTTTTCCCTGTGTCCGAAATCGCCCCCTACTCACTATATAGGGCACTATATAGTGGGGACACCATTTTGTGGTGCTGTCCGAAACCTTAGTGAGGATTATGTGGGAAATGCGCTCAGTATAATATGTATTTATCACAAAAATACATGCATGTATTGATTATTTTGAAAACCCACCAGCCGCCTGATCTGGCACGTTTTAATTGTGCGACAATAATGACGTAAATACCAGCACGACAGACTCATCCTTATCCTGTCGCCTTTCCAACTCTTCTCTACTCCACGTTGGTTCGAAGTCGTATGGAATAATCTCCATGTCACGTACGCGAGAGAGGTGGATGTATGTGCAGAAGTATAAAGTTTAATAAAGTGCAGAATATATATACAGTGAGACAATATATACACAGGCAAACAATCCAAAACAGCAGGCTAGATCAAAAACGAGAATACAGGCAAAAGAGTCGGTCGAGGCACAAACAGTACATCAAAGGCCAGTGATGGGAATAACGGCGTTAGAATAAACGGCGTTACTAACGGCGTTACTTTTTTTAGTAACGAGTAATCTAACTAATTACTTTTTACATCGTTATAACGCCGTTCCCGTTACTTACAATAAAATACTATGCGTTACTTTATTAAAGCTGTTCTCATCCGGCACGCTGCTCGTTCAGCCTTTCTTTACTCTGCTTTAGTGTGGGGCGGGGAGACAGGAGACAACGGCACAGTAAGCCAATCAGAGTAGATTTGGACAACATACGTAGGTAGGCCACGCCTACTGCACTACTGCGCACGCTTTCAATCGGAAGACCCAGCGATGGCGAGCGGTCAGCCCAGCACTGCGCTTTCACACTGGAAATACAGCCATTACTTTTCATTACTTGAAATAAAAGGCAAGAGTGTTTACGTGCAATGCACATTATGTCGAGGAACAAAGCGTTTGTCCTCGTCAGTGGCCAGTAATTAGTAACATAATTTTAGGTTCTGTTAAGTGTCCATTTCAGTCATTAAACACATTTAACATTCACTTTTATTATGATTACACTAATTGAATTTGATTTTTTTTTTTGGGGGGGGGGGGAACAAAATGTAACGGAATAATTACTTTCCCTGGTAATTAGTTACTTTTATGACAAAGTAACTCCGTTACTAACTCAGTTACTTTTTGGGAAAAGTAACTAGTAACTATAACTAATTACTTTTTGAAAGTAACGTGCCCAACACTGTCAAAGGCTAAGCGAGGACAAGAACGAGAAACAGGCACAAGGATCGTGAAAAAGGAAATCAAGACAACGGGTAGAAAGGCTCGGTAATGCGTACATGTGTATCATAATACTCCGCAATGCATCAGCACAGTCCTTAAATAGGCAAACACATAGTTCCTTAATTGAGCTCAGGTGTGCCTTGGTCATGGCACGCGTGCTGGAGTCCACTCGGCGAGCGCGCAGCCTGAGGTGCGCCTTCAGGTGCCCGCGCCACAGCGCGCAGGATTGACACTCCATCACTGATGAAGCTGGCAAATCTCAAAATTAATCTAAATTAGAATGATATGGCGATCTGGCCGCTGTGTAAACAGTTTTCAAAATGGCAGCACTGACACTTCACGTTTGAAGTCTCGCACAAGTCTCGTGAAGATCACGCGGATAAGCGACACCTGCCGTGGACCAAACGAACTACAGTCAACATGGCTAAAAACCAAAAAGGCTGATAAGTGTAATATAACATGCCAATACAAGTCATGATATAAGGTTAATAAAACCGAAAACATAATTAAATAACACATTAATTAAGAAATAAAGCAAGTTTAAAAATGACTTCAGTTCCCCTTTAAGTATTCCTATATGATAGGACAGTCTATGGGAAATCAAAATAAGAGTTCTATATGCAACAGTGAGGACCACAAACACTATGATGAGACAACCATACCAATGATGGGCTGCAGGCGGCTCTCAGAGATGGACAGGAGCTGCTGGTAGGCCTGAATACACACATCATCAAGCATTCGTACCTGCTCCTTCAGCTCCACTTGCAGAGGGAGCACATCCTCACCTCTTCCTGCCTCCTATTCAGCCATAAACAAAAACATGTTTAGTCGTTCAAGATTAATGTCAGGCGGCACGGTGGTGTAGTGGTTAGCGCTGTCGCCTCACAGCAAGAAGGTCCGGGTTCGAGCCCCGTGGCCGGCGAGGGCCTTTCTGTGTGGAGTTTGCATGTTCTCCCCGTGTCCGCGTGGGTTTCCTCCGGGTGCTCCGGTTTCCCCCACAGTCCAAAGACATGCAGGTTAGGTTAACTGGTGACTCTAAATTGACCGTAGGTGTGAATGTGAGTGTGAACGGTTGTCTGTGTCTATGTGTCAGCCCTGTGATGACCTGGTGACTTGTCCAGGGTGTACCCCGCCTTTCGCCCGTAGTCAGCTGGGATAGGCTCCAGCTTGCCTGCGACCCTGTAGAACAGGATAAAGCGGCTAGAGATGATGAGATGAGATGAGATGAGATGAAGATTAATGTCATAAATCAGCCCATTTCTACCACAAAAATCATTATGAATTATCAGTAGAGAAGTATGAATTTTTCACATGTACTGCATTTTAAAACGTGTTCATTTATTGCGAAAAGAACGTAATAAAACCTCTTTACTTGTAAGTCACTAATAATGGAAAACTAAGGGCAGTTTTTGGGTCAGATCTGCACATGCATTTTTGTAGAACGTTACAGGTGTGAAAGGTGTGAATTAAGCTCTACACATGTCTAACCTGTCAGTTAACCTGTAATACTTCTGCAGAAAAACAAACGTGTGTTATATCCATTCCCGCTTATCCTGTGCAGGGTCGCAGGCAAGCTGGAGTCGATCCCAGCTGACTGTAGGTGACAGGCAGGGTACACCCTGGACAAATCGACAGATCATCGCAGGGCTGAGACATAGAGACAAACACTCACATTCACACCTACGGTCAATTTAGAGCCACCAATTAGCCTAACCTGCATGTCTTTGGACTGTGGGGGAAACCGGAGCACCCGGAGGAAACCCACGCGGACATGGGGAGAACATGCAAACTCCACACAGAAAGGCCCCTGTCAGCCACTGGGCTCGAACCCAGAACCTTCTTGCTGTGAGGCGACAGCGCTAACCACTACACCACCGTGCCATGTGTGTTATATGTTGCCAGCATAATCAGTTTCTGCATACTGGTGCATGGATACAGCCTAACGTGAAACTGGAAAGTGTAACTGGAATTTGTTTTGACTGTATTGCTCCAGTGTTAAAAAATTGGATAAAACTACATAAGAGCAGCTTTGCTAAATGCTTTCATATTATTAGTGTATCAGTATCACGGCTTTGGATTTGCATTATATAGTCTTGTCCTTAAACTTCAATGATAAGCATGTTTTGAGGAGAATGGGGGTTTCCCTCTCAGCACTAGGACACATGTCAGACTTCTTGTTTTTGTTCTAGACAGTGCATAGAGTTTAGGTTGCAAAAATGCTGGAGTGTTAGTTGAAAACTTTTGCTTTGTCATGTGCTATATCTGCTACATTAATGCTGACAACAAAATAGCTTAGCCTGAAATAGTCAGCGCACGGATAAAGCGAGCAGCTGGTACCTGTGTGGATGAATGCTGGGTGAGCAGGTCTTTGAACAGGTAAGCGTTCTTCAGCCACAGAGCCGTCATGTCCAAATCACCACTGTGCTTCTAAAGCAGGAAACAAAAATAAAGTCTACATAAGTCTGCACAATGGTACTGCTCCTTCATCATCTGTATATGAACATTTTGAATCCCCATGAGGAGCACCCAAAAATAATCCAAAAGCTTATACTGTTAGCACTTTGATCCTAGATGAACTAATAAATATGACAGTTCAAAGGAGTAAGACAAAGCTAAAGGAATCCATCATAACCAGCTGCATCACAGGAAACTGATTAGCATATTTATTGTGTTTCTAATATCAGTCACACAGCAACTTTCAGATACCTGGGGGAATGCTTAACCCATCTCATTATTGGCACAGTGTGTTTGAGGTTTTTACTTTTAGGGCTGCTTTGATGGCAGTCAGTGCAGCAGTACAGAGGCCTCGGGCTCGAATCTCATCCCTGCTGCAGTCCGCCTGGCGCACACACAGGAAGAGGAGCTGTGCTGCCAGTCCCGGGGCCAGAGAAAGAGCCACGTCCACGCGTACATCTGCCAAACAAAACACAGCACATCACTGACACATTCAATAATGACATAAAGGTACAGTGCTGCTTGAAAGTTTGTGAACCCTTTAGAATTTTCTATATTTCTGCATAAATATGACCTAAAACATAATCAGGTTTTCACACAAGTCCTAAAAGTAGATAAAGAGAACCTAGTTAAACAAATGAGACAAAAATATTATACTTGGTCATTTATTTATTGAGGAAAATGATCCAATATTACATATCTGTGAGTGGCAAAAGTATGTGAACCTTTGTTTCAGTATCTGGTGTGACCCCCTTGTGCGGCAATAACTGCAAATAAACGTTTCCGGTAACTGTTGATCTGTCCTGCATACCGGCTTGGAGGAATTTTAGCCCATTCGTCCATACAGAACAGCTTCATCTCTGGGATGTTGGTGGATTTCCTCACATGAACTGCTCGCTTCAGGTCCTTCCACAACATTTAGATTGGATTAAGGTCAGGACTTTGACTTGGCCATTCCAAAACATTAACTTTATTCTTCTTTAACCATTCTTTGGTAGAACGACTTGTGTGCTTAGGGTCGTTGTCTTGCTGCATGACCCACCTTCTCTTGAGATTCAATTCATGGACAGATGTCCTGACATTTTCCTTTAGAATTTGTTGGTATAATTCAGAATTCATTGTTCCATCAATGATGGCAAGCCGTCCTGGCCCAAATGCAGCAAAACAAGCCCAAACCATGATACTACCACCACCATGTTTCACAGATGGGATAAGGTTCTTATGCTGGAATGCAGTGTTTTCCTTTCTCCAAACATAACTCTTCTCATTTAAACCAAAAAGTTCTATTTTGGTCTCCTCTATCCACAAAACATTTTTCCAAAAGCCTTCTGGCTTGTCCATGTGATCATTAGCAAACTGCAGATGAGCAGCAATGTTCATTTTGGAGAGCATTAGCTTTCTCCTTGCAAACCTGCCATGCACACCATTGTTGATCAGTGTTCTCCTGATGGTGGACTCATGAGCATTAACATTAGCCAATGTGAGAGAGGCCTTCAGTTGCTTAGAAGTGACCCTGGGGTCCTTTGTGACCTCGCCGACTATTACACGCCTTGCTCTTGGAGTGATCTTTGTTGGTCGACCACTCCTGGGGAGGGTAACAATGGTTTTAAATTTCCTCCATTTGTACACAATCTGTCTGACTGTGGATTGGTGGAGTCCAAACTCTTTAGAGATGGTTTTGTAACCTTTTCCAGCCTGATGAGCATCAATAACACTTTTTCTGAGGTCCTCAGAAATCTCCTTTGCTCATGCCATGATACACTTCCACAAACATGTGTTGTGAAGATCAGACTTTGATAGATCCCTGTTCTTTAAATAAAACAGGGTGCCCACTCACACCTGATTGTCATCCCATTGATTGAAAACACCTGACTCTAATTTCACTTTCAACTTAACTGCTAATCCTAGAGGTTCACATACTTTTGCCACTCACAGATATGTAATATTGGATCATTTTCCTCAATAAATAAATGACCAAGTATAATATTTTTGTCTCATTTGTTTAACTGGGTTCTCTTTATCTACTTTTAGGACTTGTGTGAAAATCTGATGATGTTTTAGGTCATACTTATGCAGAAATATTGAAAATTCTAAAGGGTTCACAAACTTTCAAGCACCACTGTAGTATTATAGATATTGCATTCAGTGTGTGTGTGTGTGTGTGTGTGTGTGTGTGTGTGTGTGTGTGTGAGAAAAGAGGAGAACCGTCAAGTCCTTCTAGGCCTTCAGAGAAGGCCCAAACATATCAGCATTTCAAATGCTACATTTAATTTCTTTCATTCTTTCATAATTTCATTATAATTCTTCTCTTCTAATTCAAATTTTTCTCATTTGATGGCCTAGTGATTAGCATGTCCACCTCTCAATCGGAAGATCGTGAGTTCTACTCGTGGTCAGGTCATACCAAAGACTATCATAAAAATGGTACCTACTGCCATCTGGCAAGGCACGCTGCAATACAGATGTGAGAGGGGAGTCAAACTCTCATGGTTAGCAGAGGACTAGCCCCCCACTGTAACCCTAGCTATGTAATAGGCGAGAGGCTGAGGGCTACAGAAACGGAGATCGGTGCCGCCCAATGCGCCATATAGCGTGGGAAGGACTTTAGACTTTTGAATTCTAATTTGGCCTCATTGTCTCTTAAATTTGCTTCAGAAATGAGAGTTACTGTCCTGAAAACATTAAAATACAGTTAGCCAATGAGATTTTTTTGTTTGTTGTCTCTAGGCAGGCAGCACGGTGGTGTAATGGTTAGCACTGTCACGTCACAGCAAAAAGGTTCTGGGTTCAAGCCCAGCAGCCAACGGGAGCCTTTCTGTGTGGAGTTTGCATGTTCTCCCCGTGTCTGTATGGGTTTCCTCTGGGTGCTCCAGTTTCCCCCACAGTCCAAAGACATGCAGGTTAGGCTAATTGTTGGCACTGAATTGACCGTAGGTGTGAGTGTGAATGGTTGTTTGTCTCTATGTGTCAGCCCTGTGATGATCTGGCAACTTGTTCAGGGTGTACCCCGCCTCTCGCCTCTCTCCATAGTCAGCTGGGATAGGCTCCAGCTTGCCCGCAACCCTGCACAGGATAACCAGTTATGGATAATGGAATGCCTCTAGGCTGAGAAGAGTTTAGAGCTGGCTCACTCATAGGTTAGAACTTCATTGCCAGGAAAGAAGGCCATGGCAGTGTATGTTTATGTAGGAAGTGACAGATGAATTAACCAATCAGATTTTGATTTATACTGGGAGGGACCAAAAATTTATTGCCCTAGGCCTGCTCGAAGGCCAACATGAGCTTAACCACGAATCAGCTCCGTCAGCGCAGCAGTGACGTCACCTTCCAGCCGGTGTGGTGTTCATCAGTAGTGTTAGCGAATGCTGATAAAGCGGTCAAGCCAGTGCTACTGAGAGCAAGTAGCACAGGCTAACGATCGAGAAACTAAGATTTCTGTCTCCAGACTCTTCTTCCATGCTTCCCCGCTCACCACAGTATTTTTCACTCAGACTTAAGTATTCATTTCCCTGTGTAATTTACTTAGTTACTTTTAAAATCAACATCGACAACTACACACAACAGAGCGACCTGGCAGCCTGCCACTAATCCCTTACAAAATCCTTTGCCTTGTTGCTTTTTTGGTGTGTCTGGCAAAAGTTTGGGTTAGCTCAAGTCCCAGCTCTAATAGTAACGGTTCGCTACTGCATTTAACTGATATTAGGGTTGTACAGACTCGGGTGGAAATCATTTGACCTGGTATTTTTAAATGTTCTATAAGAAAACTGCATACATGTGATACTATTTTGAACAACCACCAGACACAGGACAGCGATAACAGGCTTGAATCACTAATCATTCAGTGTTTGAAGACAGTTATACTGTCTTTGACACCTAGAATTGCAACTTACAATTTTCAGATGACAGGGCGTAACTTTAAACCGCCGTGGCATTTGGACAAGTGAGGTTTTTTGGGTTTGAGGAAAAACTAACGTCTGTTTTTTGACAGACATGTGAAAGTAGTTCAGCTGATATTTTAGCTTTGTAAAATCAGCATCAGGGTAAAGGAATTCAGGCATGTATGTAGTGTAGGAGCTGTACTGAAGACAGACTATGTTTAGTGATTGGTGTCTGTGTGTGTGTGTGTGTGTATGTACCAGTAATGAGGTTTTTTATCAGTCTGCTCTCGTCTCTCTTCCTACACTCCAGTAGTCCAATCAGTGCTGGGCTTGAGTGTTGTGGTGCGTTCGCTGTATTCTGAGACGCAGATATGGCCAGACCTGAGGAGAGCCAAACTCCACTGTTACATTTAAGCTATGTATCTTGTTTGTGTATGCATGAATATGTGTTTTGTGGGTTTTTTGGTATCTCACAGACCTGCATAAGAGAGAATTCTTCTGACTGTCACTGTGTGTTTCAGCTCCTTTAATTCCCTCCTCAGCCGGCAGCACTCATGTTCCCGAACCTCCAGCTGCTCCATTAGCTCCTAAACACACACACACACACATTGTCATCAACCCAAAACAGTGCTATATGCCAGAGCTATAGAAATAGGATTTTGTGCAGATGAGCCAGCTTCATTGCAGAGAGCTGCTGGAGAAGAGACGCCGTGAGTGAAGTTGATGCAGACGATCACCTTCAGCTCTTTGCTAACTGGAGCGTCTCTAGCGTGGGCTTCCTGGAGCTGCTGAGTGAGAACAATTTTCTCCTGCTCCCACTCAGCTCTCTGAGCCAGCAGCTGCCTCTCCAGAAACCTGGAGCAACACGCAACACTGTTATCACACGCACAAGTCCCATGATACAATACTTATGTTTTGTCATATTTCCTACCCCTACTATACAATAAGATGCATTTTTATATGTGTATGTATGTATGCATTATTCGCACATAAGACACATACAACGCCTTGCAAAAGTATTCATCCCCCTTGGTGTTTGTCCTGCTTTGTTGCATTACAAGCTGGAATTAAAATGGATTTTTGGGGCGTTAGCACCATTCGAATTACACAACATGCCTACCACTTTAAAGGTGCACATTGTTTTTTGTTTTTTTATTGTGACACAAACAATAATTAAGATGAAAAAACAGAAATCTGGAGTGTGCATAAGTATTCACCCCCTTTCGTATGAAACCCCTAAATAAGAGCTGGTCCAATCAATTTACTTCATAAGTCACATAATTAGGTGATTAAGATCCAGCTGTGTGCAATCAAAGTGTCACATGATCTGTCACATGATGTCTGTATAAATCAACCCGTTCTGGAAGGACCCTGACTCTGCTACACAACTAAGCAAGCAACATGAAAACCAAGGAGCCTCCAAACAGGTCAGAGACAAAGTTGTGAAGAATATAGGGTTGGGTTATTAAAAAAAAAAATCCCAAACTTTGAATATCCCAGGGAGCACCATTAAATCCATTATAGCAAAATGGAAAGAAGATGGCACCACTACAAACCTGACAAGAGAAGGCCGCCCACCAAAACTCACAGATCGGGCAAGGAGGGCATTAATCAGAGATGCAACAAAGACACCAACAATAATGCTGAAGGAGCTGCAAAGATCCACAATGGAGATGGGAGTATCTGTCCATAAGACCACTTTAAGCTGTACACCCCACAGAGTGGGGCTTTATGGAAGCATGGCCAGAAAAAAGTCATTGCTTAAAAAAAACACGTTTGGAGTTTGCCCAACAGCATGTGGCAGACTCCCCAAACACATGGAAGATGATTCTCTGGTCAAATGAGACTAAAATTGAACTTTTTGGCCATCATGGGAAACGCCATGTGTGGTGCAAACCCAACACCCTGAGAACACCATCCCTACAATGAAACATGGTGGTGGCAGCATCATGCTGTGGGGATATTTTTCATCTGCACGGACAGGAAAGCTGGTCAGGACTGAAGGAAAGACGGATGGCACTAAATACAGGGCAATTCTGGAGGAAAACCTGTTTGAGTCAGCCAGAGGTTTGAGACTGGGACAAAGGTTCACGTTCCAGCAGGACAATGACCCTAAACATACTGCTAAAGCTACACTGGAGTGGTTTAAAGGGAGACGTTTAAATATCTTGGAATGGCCTAGTCAAAGCCCAGACCTCAATCCAATTGAGAATCTGTGGCATAACTTGAAGATTCCTGTACACCAACGCAACCCATCTAACTTGAAGGAGTTGAAGCAGTTTTGCCCTGAGGAATAGACAAAAATCCCAGTGGCTAGATGTGTTAAGCTAAGAGAGACATTCCCCAAGAGACTTGCAGCTGTAATTGTAGCAAAAGGTGGCTCTATAAAGTATTGCTTTGGGGGGTGAATACTTATGCACACTCCAGATTTCTGCTTTTTCATCTTAATTATTGTTTGTGTCACAATAAAAAAAAAACAATGTGCACCTTTAAAGTGGTAGGCATATTGTGTAAATCAAATGGTGCTAACTCCCCAAAAATCCATTTTAATTCCAGCTTGTAATGCAACAAAACAGGACAAACACCAAGGGGGATGAATACTTTTGCAAGGCACACAGAATTTATGCTAATAAAAGTGTAGAGGAAAAGAGAGTGTGCAATAAGACTTAGCTGAAATTTTTTTCCATTCAATAATTAAAAATCAGCGAAATTACCATCAGCAAATAAAAGTGACTGAAAATTGGGAATTATTATTTTTTAATAACTAATAGCAGATTAACTAAAAATTAATTTTATGGACAAATAAAATGCATCGTCTGTATTTGCAGCATAATAATTAAAAAATAGTAACACTAAAAAAATTCAGATAATGTTAAAAAATTCAACATTCAATGAGATAACTAAATATTAAGTGTAAAAGAAGAAACTGACTTGTTGGCCACCCTGACAGCATCATAAGCATAGTGAAGGTCCTCTCCTTCCATCTTTCCTCCTGTATCCTTTGATACACCCAGATCCTCCATTAATGCATTCTACATCCGAAACAGCACAATATTCAAAGCAACTCAGACACATGTTGGGACAAAATGAGTCAGAACATTTGCCATTTTCTCAGGTAAACCCACCATATACTGTATGTAGGTGCACTTTGTAGGTACGGTTACTGAGTGCATCTGATGCTATGTACAGTTTGTCAGCCCAGTATACAGTGGTGCTTGAAAGTTTGTGAACCTTTTAGAATTTTCTATATTTCTGCATAAATATGACCTAAAACATCATCAGATTTTCACACAAGTCCTAAAAGTAGATAAAGAGAACCCAGTTACACAAATGAGACAAAAATATTATCCTTGGTCATTTATTTATTGAGGAAAATGATCCAATATTACATATCTGTGAGTGGCAAAAGTATGTGAACCTTTGCTTTCAGTATCTGGTGTGACCCCCTTGTGCAGCAATAACTGCAACTAAACGTTTCCGGTAACTGTTGATCAGTCCTGCACACCGGCTTGGAGGAATTTTAGCCCATTCTTCCATACAGAACAGCTTTAATTCTGGGATGTTGGTGGGTTTCCTCACATGAACTGCTTGCTTCAGGT
This sequence comes from Neoarius graeffei, assembly GCF_027579695.1. Taxonomy (NCBI): domain Eukaryota; kingdom Metazoa; phylum Chordata; class Actinopteri; order Siluriformes; family Ariidae; genus Neoarius; species Neoarius graeffei. The sequence continues at coordinate 45,527,250 of NC_083583.1, forward strand.
CCTTCCACAACATTTAGATTGGATTAAGGTCAGGACTTTGACTTGGCCATTCCAAAACATTAACTTTATTCTTCTTTATCCATTCTTTGGTAGAACAACTTGTGTGCTTAGGGTCATTGTCTTGCTGCATGACCCACCTTCTCTTGAGATTCAGCTCATGGACAGATGTCCTGACATTTTCCTTTAGAATTCACTGGTATAATTCAGAATTCATTGTTCCATCAATGATGGCAAGCCGTCCTGGCCCAGATGCAGCAAAACAGGCCCAAACCATGATACTACCACCACCATGTTTCACAGATGGGATCAGGTTCTTATGCTGGAATGCAGTGTTTTCCTTTCTCCAAACACAACGCTTCTCATTTAAACCAGAAAGTTCTATTTTGGTCTCATCCATCTACAAAACATTTTTCCAATAGCCTTCTGGCTTGTCCACGTGATCTTTAGCAAACTGCAGACGAGCAGCAATGTTCTTTTTGGAGAGCAGTGGCTTTCTCCTTGCAACCCTGCCATGCACACCATTGTTGTTCAGTGTTCTACTGATGGTGGACTCATGAACATTAACATTAGCCAATGTGAGAGAGGCCTTCAGTTGCTTAGAAGTTACCCTGGGGTCCTTTGTGACCTTGCTGACTATTACACACCTTGCTCTTGGAGTGATCTTTGTTGGTTGACCACTCCTGGGGAGGGGAACAATGGTCTTGAATTTCCTCCATTTGTACACAATCTGTCTGACTGTGGATTGGTGGAATCCAAACTCTTTAGAGATGGTTTTGTAACCTTTTCCAGCCTGATGAGCATCAACAATGCTTTTTCTGAGGTCCTCAGAAATCTCCTTTCTTCGTGCCATGATACACTTCCGCAAACATTTGTGTTGTGAAGATCAGACTTTGATAGATCCCTGTTCTTTAAATACAACCCCGATTCCAAAAAAGTTGGGACAAAGTACAAATTGTAAATAAAAACGGAATGCAATGATGTGGAAGTTTCAAAATTCCATATTTTATTCAGAATAGAACATAGATGACATATCAAATGTTTAAACTGAGAAAATGTATCATTTAAAGAGAAAAATTAGGTGATTTTAAATTTCATGACAACAACACATCTCAAAAAAGTTGGGACAAGGCCATGTTTACCACTGTGAGACATCCCCTTTTCTCTTTACAACAGTCTGTAAACGTCTGGGGACTGAGGAGACAAGTTGCTCAAGTTTAGGGATAGGAATGTTAACCCATTCTTGTCTAATGCAGGATTCTAGTTGTTCAACTGTCTTAGGTCTTTTTTGTCATATCTTCCGTTTTATGATGCGCCAAATGTTTTCTATGGGTGAAAGATCTGGACTGCAGGCTGGCCAGTTCAGTACCCGGACCCTTCTACGCAGCCATGATGCTGTAATTGATGCAGTATGTGGTTTGGCATTGTTATGTTGGAAAATGCAAGGTCTTCCCTGAAAGAGACGTCGTCTGGATGGGAGCATATGTTGCTCTAGAACCTGGATATACCTTTCAGCATTGATGGTGTCTTTCCAGATGTGTAAGCTGCCCATGCCACATGCACTAATGCAACCCCATACCATCAGAGATGCAGGCTTCTGAACTGAGCGCTGATAACAACTTGGGTCGTCCTTCTCCTTGTTAGTCCGAATGACACGGCGTCCCTGATTTCCATAAAGAACTTCAAATTTTGATTCGTCTGACCACAGAACAGTTTTCCACTTTGCCACAGTCCATTTTAAATGAGCCTTGGCCCAGAGAAGACGTCTGCGCTTATGGATCATGTTAAGATATGGCTTCTTCTTTGAACTATAGAGTTTTAGCTGGCAACGGAGGATGGCACGGTGAATTGTGTTCACAGATAATGTTCTCTGGAAATATTCCTGAGCCCATTTTGTGATTTCCAATACAGAAGCATGCCTGTATGTGATGCAGTGCCGTCTAAGGGCCTGAAGATCACGGGCGCCCAGTATGGTTTTCCGGCCTTGACCCTTACGCACAGAGATTCTTCCAGATTCTCTGAATCTTTTGATGATATTATGTACTGTAGATGATGATATGTTCAAACTCTTTGCAATTTTACACTGTCGAACTCCTTTCTGATATTGCTCCACTATTTGTCGGCGCAGAATTAGGGGGATTGGTGATCCTCTTCCCATCTTTACTTCTGAGAGCCGCTGCCACTCCAAGATGCTCTTTTTATACCCAGTCATGTTAATGACCTATTGCCAATTGACCTAATGAGCTGCAATTTGGTCCTCCAGCTGTTCCTTTTTTGTACCTTTAACTTTTCCAGCCTCTTATTGCCCCTGTCCCAACTTTTTTGAGATGTGTTGCTGTCATGAAATTTCAAATGAGCCAATATTTAGCATGAAATTTCAAAATGTCTCACTTGCGACATTTGATATGTTGTCTATGTTCTATTGTGAATACAATATCAGTTTTTGAGATTTGTAAATTATTGCATTCCGTTTTTATTTACAATTTGTACTTTGTCCCAACTTTTTTGGAATCGGGGTTGTAAAACAGGGTGCCCACTCACACCTGATTGTCATCCCATTGATTGAAAACACCTGACTCTAATTTCACTTTCAAATTAACTGCTAATCCTAGAGGTTCATATACTTTTGCCACTCACAGATATGTAATATTGGATCATTTTCCTCAATAAATAAATGACCAAGTATAATATTTTTGTCTCATTTGTTTAACTGAGTTCTCTTTATCTACTTTTAGGACTTGTGTGAAAATCTGATGATGTTTTAGGTCATATTTATGCAGAAATATAGAAAATTCTAAAGGGTTCACAAACTTTCAAGCACCACTGTACAGTATCAGCAGAAAGGGACCATCATAAGGTTACTGCTGGTCAGATGCTGTTTGGATCTACTTCCTTTTTGTTCGGAACCATCAGGGTAGTTCCTTCAGAAATAATGGATTTTTACATGTGATTTTTCAAAGCCCAAGACTTCCCAGACACTGTTGGGCCTTTGGGCCTGATATTTAACCCACAACTGTCTGAATTGTGCCCTTCTCAATTTTAAGACACATTCAATACAAGTGTCTGCCAGTTGAATAAATGTAAATATGAACATCCAGCTACCATCCAGTGTCACTCAGAAGAGGGCAGGTTCCCTTTTGAATGTGGTTCCTCTCAATGTTTCTTCCTCATGTCATCTCAGCGAGTTTTTCCTTGCTACCGTCACCTCTGGCTTGCTCATTAGGGACAAATTTAAATTACATTTCTGTAAATCTTCTTTTGTTAAAAGTCCTATATTAATAAATTGAATTCAAAATGAAAAGTGGTCAGAAACTGACACTGATGAAAAACAAAGGATGATCAACACAATTTGCACACAGAAAAAAGATGCAGTTAAATACCCCAGAAACACTGTTATATCTAACATCAGCACCACACACTCAACTCAATGTCACTGCAATGCTGAAAATGGTTTACTACCCCAGTACCAGATAGAGAATGGCTGACAAATTGCATATAACGGATGCACTACAGTCAGTAATTAGACTATATGTTAGGTATACTTGATAATGTTTTTAATTCAGCAAATTAAATTGCAACCATAATCTAACACACTTAATTTAGTTAATAAAAGTCTGAACAAATGCTGTCATAATTTAAACAAATCTCTCATATCCAGTATCATGGTTGGACAAGCTTGATGTAAAGGAGCAAATTTAGTAAAATAAAAATATGAGGCTGAGAGCGATGGCTAATCTCACCAAGGGTGCCTCTATGCTGCCGGTCCTCCTGTCAAAAGGGGACGTAACACTGATCCTCCTGCTTTCCTCAGAAGAGGAAAAGTCAGGGAAGCTGCCAAAGGATGGAGAGATTGGAGAAATGGGATCCAAAGAAACACTCTGAGTGGAATCAGTTCTTCTGTGACCAGACCAACGCTGCAACAGTGTAAAGACACACATGTAAATCAGTTTTCATACAAAGAATAATGGAGAGTCTGAACCTCATAGAGTAGAACAAAGTAAGATTTTCACGTAGACATTTTTTTCTTGAAACAGAAACAATGCTTTAACAGAATTCTTATTTTTTATGATGCATTTTCTCATTTGACAACTTTTTTCAACTATTTTTCTCTCTCTTCCTGTTTCCCTGTAGCAGCAGTACCTCAGCAGTAGAGAGCATGCTCATGTCCCTTAGGTTGTCGTATCTCTGCTCTAAGCGGGTAAACTCTCTCAGCAAGCCCTGATATCTCCTCCTCTCCTCCTCCAGCTCGGCCTGTACTGCTGCTCCTGCCTGCGAGACCGACTGCTGCCTACTCTCTGACACACACAGTAACATCACAGTCACAACATTGTTGTCTTCCATTCCCAGCGTAGGAAACATGGCCTGTATGTCAGTCTCAGTAAAGGAGACATGGCCTGCCACTTTTTTTAATATATGTGTGGTAGTCTTTGAAAACCTGTTGGACGTATCTGCAGTTAAATTCTGGCAAATGGCCAAAAAAGATGAAGAATTGTTTCTGTTGCTCATGTCTATAACATAATTTGATACTACATTTCAATTTCGCTGTTTTGATTGTTGGGGAAAAGAATAGTTGATTCACCGCATACTTTAAATGTATCATTTTCAACCTTCTCATCTCATTATCTCAAGCCGCTTTATCCTTCTACAGGGTCGCAGGCAAGCTGGAGCCTATCCCAGCTGACTACGGGCGAAAGGCGGGGTACACCCTGGACAAGTCGCCAGGTCATCACAGGGCTGACACATAGACACAGACAACCATTCACACTCACATTCACACCTACGGTCAATTTAGAGTCACCAGTTAACCTAACCTGCATGTCTTTGGACTGTGGGGGAAACCGGAGCACCCGGAGGAAACCCACGCGGACACGGGGAGAACATGCAAACTCCACACAGAAAGGCCCTCGCCGGCCCCGGGGCTCGAACCCAGGACCTTCTTGCTGTGAGGCGACAGCGCTAACCACTACACCACCGTGCCGCCCATTTTCAACCTTTGGTTTTGAAAATGTATCAGGTTTTTCATGCTCCAAGTGAAGTCACAAGTCATTGATGACAATGTCAAAGTCAAGTTGCAAGTCAAGTCGAAAGTCAGTAAATTTGTGACTCAAGTCCACAACACTGGTATTACTTCATATTGCACCACTTTGCCATACATTAAAATTGCCGTAATTTGTACTTCTTTAAATGTGTCTTTTATATATCAGAATACTAATTGTGTACTGAAATCGTCCCGTCATTTCAGGTGGAGAATTGCACACCCTGAAAGTACATGCACTGTAACTGACACTAAGATTTGAATTTAAGCTTCAGAACCAAAACAAAACAAGAATGCTCTGAGAGCACAATATCTCCCACTGGCAACTATGCCATAACTCTGGTAAAATGCAATTAAATTGAACGAAATTGCACTGTGCATATTACTGACATATAACAAAGAATCCTGTCAAGTTTCATGAAATTCCTCCAAAAATTGTGAGAGGAGTTGATTTCAGAAGGTGAGTACCCTTCCTGGGACGGACAGACGGACATTGCCACGACATAATTGCCTTTCGGCCAGCGGGGGATAAAAACTTTTTGCCAAATTACATTAAATTCCTCCCAAAATTGTGAGGGAAGTTGATTTCAGAAAGCAAGCACACCTTGATGAAATTGCCAAAGTACAAGTTTGTTAATAATCAAGGGCATAACTCTGGTAAAATCTGCCCAAATTAAACGAAATTTCAATATGCGTATAACTGTCATATAACAAAGCCTTCTGCCAAATTTGGTGAAATTCCTCCATAAATTGTGAGAGCAGTTGATTTCAGAAGAACGTACACCCTCATGAAATTGTCAAAGTACAAGTTATTTAATCAAGGGCCAAAACTCTGGTAAAATTTCACAAACAAAATTAAATCGCAATATGCATATTACCGTCATATAACAAGGCCTTTTGCCAAGCGTCGAGAAATTTGTCCAAAAATTGTGAGAGGAGTTGATGTCAGAAGGCAAGCACACCTTCATGAAATTGTGAAAGTACAAGGTTGTAAATCAAGGGCCACAACTCTGGTAAAATGAATTGAACAAAATAACAATATGCATACTACCGACATATAACAATGCATTTTGCCAAGTTTCGTGAGAGGAGTTGATTTCAGAAGGAAAACACACTCTCATGAAATTATCAAAGCATAATTTTATTAATCAAAGGCTGTAACTCTGGTAAAATGCGACCCAATTGAACAAAATAACAATATGCGGATTACCAACATACAAAGAATCCTGCTCAGTTTCGTGAAATTCCTCCAAAAATTGTGAGAGGAGTTGAAAGTGAGCGCCCTTCCCAGGACAGACGGACGGACGGACGGACAGAAATCACCATGACATAATCCACCTTCGGGCCTTTCGGCCAGCGGGGGATAAAAATGAAGGAGTGTTGATGTGAAAAGAGAGCACTAAACCACTGAACACCCTTTTACCTTCTTGAATTTTTTCCTGTTCCCATAAACGAGTGGCCAGATCATCTCTTTCCTTTTCCAAAGAGCTCCTCTCTATTTTCAAAGTTTCTATTTCCTACAGGAAAAAAGGAAAACAGCAACAACACCAAAAAAGATGCGTATAACATGCAGAGAGAAACATGCAACATGTAAAGAGAAATTCATGGATTCTAAACTACAAAGGCTAACTGGACGATTCCACATTAGACTCATGGTAGTTGTTGAGCTGTAGTGGACACACAGACCTGTGTGAGCTGGTGACTCTCCTGAGCTGCTCTCTCCTCAGCTCTCTTCCTCTCCTCCTCCTGTTTGGCAGTGAAAGAGGGAACAGCTTGGCTCTGCTCCTGGAGCTGCTGCTGCAGTTTGAACAGAGTTGAACGTAGCTGCTCCACCTCTGTGTTGTGTGACTCGCGTTCAGCATGGAGAGATTCACGAAGAGATGCACTTTCTCTGGCCTGAGACACAACACACACTTAGGGAATTGTTATAACCTGGGGTCTGAGCCTTGAACATGCATAATGAGAAGTGGCCTATGATTATCTGCAGCATTGATAAAGAACACACAGTCAAGTCCAGAATTAGTGGCACCCTTAGAGACAATAAGTTGATCAACTCAAGTAATGGTATTTAAAAAAAATCAAAGGTTAAAATATTACTTGGAACAAGAAGCAAATTTTAGAATTGTACAATTAAGTTTCTCTGGGGTTGTTTAGTTTCAACTTCAAATATTGGGTGCTACTTCCATACGTACAAGCTGTTTGGGAAGGTTTCACAAAAGAAACCCCTCCTAAGAGCAACTCAAACTTTCTGCATCCAGCATGTCTGATGAAAATAGAGGACTGAATACAAAGGCACTCACTCCAACAATAAAATATGATGGCAAATCAGCAGTGCTTTAGGGCTTCCTTGCAACTGGTGGTCCAGGAAAGATGGAGGTATCATCCATCCATAAGCTATACCATTTATCTGTCAGGGTCAGAGGGAAGTTGGAGCCAAGCCTAGCTGACTCTGGGCAAGAGGCAGGGTACACCCTGGGCAGGTCACTATGCTACTGCAGGGTTAACACAGAGATGAACAACCATTCACACCTATGGGCAATTTAGAGTAGCCAGTTGACCTAATCCACATGTTTTTTGGACTGAGGAAACCAGAGCACCCGGTGAAAACCCACACAGGTATGGGAAGAACATACAAACTCCACACAGAATGGCCCCAGGCAACCGTGAGGTTTGACCCCAGAACCTTCTTCCTGTGAGGTGAGAGTGCTAAAGGTGTTATCATTAATTTTGTTAAGTATCAGGGCTTTTCAGCCTAAAACTTGGTTGTCTCTGTCAAGAGGTTAAAACTTGGCCATTGATGGACCTTTCAAGAAAATGACATAATCAGACATTCAGATCAACTGAAAAATAGCATGTAATGGCAATCAGTGGATTTAATGTAACTGAATATGGCAGTACTGTACACATGCACACTAGAATATTTTAAACTTTACAGTGCGATAAGAGTGATAATAATTTTGAAACCAATGTTTTGCAGAAAAATCTTCTCCTCCCTCACCTGCTGGTCAGCACGCAGCTGAAGCTGCATGAGTTTGACCTCCATGCCCTTGTTGAGCTCTCTGTACCTCTCTACAGAACGAGCCTCTGCTCGCAGCTTCTGCAACTCCTTCCGTGCAGCTCTCCTGCGCACACAGCACTGCATCAGCACCACTGCAGCCCTAACGCGCCTGAACCTAAGTTGAGCAAGCCTGCAGCGCACCCACGCCTGCAGGCAAATGGCTGCCCTCTCCATCAGCACCTACAGCCACAGAGTTAGACACACCACTTATGGTTTATTATGCAAACATACACACGTGCAGTAGATCATGGTCTACACATAGATGGATTCACATCTAGTCACATACTTAATGGAAGACATCAAGATAGGATCTTGAGAAAACACTTTACCATTTTGTATGCTCGGCGAGCCTGCATGCCCCTGGCGAAGGCCTGGATAGTTATTGTGGCCTTCCTGGCAGTAACATAGAGCTGCCTTACTATTATCATACGGTATGTCTTCTGAATAACCAGAGCAGCCCGTGTGTACCTTAGTGTCCAAGCCAATCTAACATCAGAAAACATCACATTAACAAGCAATATTAAAGCACAAGACAGATGTGAAGACAAAACAACAGAATAGTTGAGAGAACAAGACAAAATATGATAACAGTGAAGGTGCAATTATTGTTCAAAAGATCAATATCATTGAGGAAGCCATTGCCTAATGGTTAGAGAAGCAGCTTTGGGACCAAAAGTTGTCAGTTCGATTCCCTGGACCAGCAGGAATGGCTGAAATGCCCTTGACACCTAACCCCCAACTGCTCCCCAGGCTGCACTGGGTATGTTATACATCGCTCTGGATAAGAGCGTCTGCTAAATACCATTAATGTAATGGTTCTTGGTTTAGAACCAGCAGCATTTTGATGTTAAAATTAAGCGTTTTCATCCCAGCTTGTCCATGTTGAAAGGTACTGAATGTTCTAAGACTGTCAGTGAAAAACAGTCACCTGCGGGCGAGAGTTCCCCGAGTGTACCTCTGCAGAATCAAAGTGGCCCAGCGCAGCTGCAGGTAGCGCTGGCGCTGGATCCAGCCTCTCACCCAGCTCTGGATCTTTACCCCTGCTGCCCGTAACCTTTCAGCCCTCAGCTTCTCCAGCAAGGCCACCTGACCCGCCCGGAAGAATATTTTTGTCTTGCCAAAACAGTACTGCTCAGGGTCAGGGATAAGGCCGGGGATTTCTTTTCGGCAGGATGCCCGCAAATCTTCCTGAACAGACAAACCATGAAGGAGAACTCTATAGCGACTGAAGAAGTCCTCATATGTCCACCTGGAGGAAGAACATGAACAAGAAGTTTGGCATAGCCTAAAGGCCAAAAACAATAAAGTCACCAAAGCCTTGTTTTGAAGATTATGAACAATTTTCTGTTTTGACTAATGCAGTGTTTGATGTAGTGATTTCAAGTCATTACACAACAATAAGAAAGAGGTACAAAAGCACTTACTGTATACTAATCCAGGTTACTTTAAGTCATATGTAAATTGGAAACACCCCAGAACTACACACCTCACTTCCTCTAATAAACTAGTGTATATGGTCTGTATTTGTATATTGGAACCTGATAAGCTCATCTACTTTATCCATCCATCCATTATCTGTAGCTGCTTATCCTGTTCTACAGGGTCGTAAGCAAGCTGGAGCCTATCCCAGCTGACTATGGGCGAGAGGCGGGGTACACCCTGGACAAGTCGCCAGGTTATCGCAGGGCTGGCACATGTTAATGGCCGCTATCCATCTTCTCCGTCGGGATCCGATAAAATGATAACCCTTGTCTTGTTTGTTGATGGTTACCACATCCAGGTGCACAACAATATAGTGGCAAGATGGAAGTCTTGCTGAAAGTAAAAACTTTCTTTGCTGCCGTTCTTCAACGTTGGCTGTGGTAAACTACTGGTAGTACACGTCCAAAATGGCAGCCGCGTTTGTCGTGACGTCACGTGAAAAGGGTCCATAGACCCTGACTTTGCCAGAACGTCTCGTTTTGCTATTCTAGCCGTTTCTGTGCCTTTATTGCGTTTCATGGTTTTTGCTCAAGCTATTTTTCTAGTTCATGGTTTTTTCTTGTTTATGGTTTTTTTTGTTTTTGTTTTTTTTTTTTTGCTCTAGCATTTTTATCCTTGTCTGTCATGTTTTTGTCAAGTTTTTTGTCTCTTTTTTTTACCTGGAATATTTTTGCCATTTGTTTACCTTTTTTGCCACGCCCTTTCCCTGGATTAAATCTCATTATTGGATTACTGCCTGTGTGTTCTGCTTCTGGATCCTAATCTCACCACCCCTAACATTTCCTTGTTCATGTTTAACAAAGTTGAGTTGTGATCATCTCCTTCAGTTAATCTACAGTATCTGGAGTCTCTGTAATGAGCTGCATGTGGAAGGTTAGACTTTGCCTGGATGGGTAGCCTGTAGCACTGATGCGGATTGTCTCCAGCACACCACAGGCACGTAGCTGTTGTACTGCTCTTTTCGGATCAAACCTGATGCAGAGAGAGAGAGAGAGATAATTTATTATAGATATTAAGCAGACAAAACACTTGAGAACCAGAAACTCACATATACATACAGGAAAGGCTGTTTGAGGTCATTGGGCTTGATGCAGCGGACATAGTGTGGGGTGGTGCTATTCAGGGTGTCCATCAGGAGCTGCAGAGACTGGCGAAACTGGAAGCCCACTGTCAGTTTGTGCTCGCGGTGAGCTCTTTTTCCTGTATGTACAGTTGCAGGCACAGACGAGGCAGAGAGAGGGCCCCCGGCTGACCCCTGCTGGAACAACTCAGCAACCAGCTCTGACTAAAGAGATGAAAAAATGATAGAAAATATTCATCAATCTGTTCAGTTTTCAGTATTCACTTTTTCAAAGACCAGATGGGGTGTAGATAAAGCAAATCTGTACCTGACTGGCTCGCATTATGTTAATGGGCTCTTCAAATATTGTATCACGGTTCTTATCTAAAAACCCTTCACATTCATAATGAACCTGGAAGGGAAAAATAAAACAGCTTGAACGCAGTAAAATTTAAACACAATTCAACAGAATAAAGTTTTAAATTAAAGTGCCTAACCATGTCAGCGAAGTGGAGCACAATAAAGGCAGCATTGGACATGCGCGGCTTATGGAAGTTGGGGCTACGGTTCAGGTGCTGGTCGTAGAGTTTTCGTGCCCAGTTTTCATCTGAGCCTTTAGGAAGCTTGTATCAGAATAACATCAGATTTCGGTACAGTTTAATTAGATCTGGCTCTTTGTGTGAAGAGCAGTAAACAGTAACATATGAAACAGAATTGATATCTGGTGTGATGACCTCTTCTTCTTCTTCCAACTGCTCCTGTTAGGGGTTGCCAGATTGTTCTGCATATTTGATTTGGCATAGGTTTTACACTTTCCTGACACAACCCTCCCCAATCTATCTGGGCTTGGGACCAGCACTAAGTATGCACTGGCTTGTACAATCCCAGTGGCTGGGTATTTTATCTAATCTGCATGTCTTTAGGGGCAATAGTGCTAACTGTGAGGTAACAGTGCTAACCACCGCACCACCATGCTGCCATAAAATTTGGTGCGATGACCCTTTGCTTAAAAAAAAGTAGTCCCAGGTACAATTTGTGCAGTTTAAATAAGGAAATTAGCTGGTGAGTTTTACTGAGCATCTTGCAGAACCAGCCGCAGTGGAGACTTTGCTTTTTATTTTTGCAGCAAAAAAAAGAGCCTTCATTATGTTTCGTTTTGTTTGGGTTTTTTTTTATCTGAAAAATAGTCTCTTACATAAGCTGATTCCTTTACTGCCATACAAAAAAATTTTCTGTGACATTTCATTTTGTGCTGGAAAACTCATCCCCTCATCTCATCTCATTATCTCTAGCCGCTTTATCCTTCTACAGGGTCGCAGGCAAGCTGGAGCCTATCCCAGCTGACTACGGGCGAAAGGCGGGGTACACCCTGGACAAGTCGCCAGGTCATCACAGGACTGACACATAGACACAGACAACCATTCACACTCACATTCACACCTACGGTCAATTTAGAGTCAATTTACAGTTAACCTAACCTGCATGTCTTTGGACTGTGGGGGAAACCGGAGCACCCGGAGGAAACCCACGCGGACACGGGGAGAACATACAAACTCCACACAGAAAGGCCCTCGCCGGCCCCGGGGCTCGAACCCAGGACCTTCTTGCTGTGAGGCGACAGCGCTAACCACTACACCACCGTGCCGCCCTGCTGGAAATCTACAAAAAAAAAATCTAAAAGTTCCTGGTGTGCACAAGAAATTACCTGAGAGAAGCCTGAACTCCATAAATATGATGAAGCATATCTGACAGGAGAATGGCCGTACAGAGCAATGTATTCAAGAACACAGAGGATATCATAAATCAACTAACAGATGACGCACCAGATACTTTTTTTTTTACACGTCCTTTTAGGGACTGCAGGTAAACTAATAATTGGAAATCTATAATGTTTTGCACTGACTCGATAATGTAGAAGTCATAAAATAAACATCTACAACAGATAGGGTGCCTCAGAATTTTGTACAGTACTGTATATGCCTGGGATGGCATGGTGGTGTAGTGGTTAGCACTGTCGCCTCACAGCAAGAAGGTTCTGGGTTCGAGCCCAGCGGCCGACGAGGGCCTTTCTGTGTGGAGTTTGCATGTTCTCCCCATGTCTGTGTGGATTTCTTCCGGGTGCTCCGGTTTCCCCCACAGTCCAAAGACATGCAGGTTAGGCTAAGTGGTGGCTCTAAATTGACCGTGAGTGTGAATGGTTGCTTGTCTCTATGTGTCAGCCCTGCGATGGTCTGGCAACTTGTCCAGGGTGTACCCCACCTCTCGCCCATGGTCAGCTGGGATAGGCTCCAGCTTGCCCGCAACCCTGTACAGGATAAGTGGCTACAGATAATGGATGGATGGATGGATGGATATGCTTGGAGTTACATATTTTGAAAAATATTATACTTGATGAAAAACAAATATGTCTACTAATATTGTTAAAATATGTATATCACCAGAATCACTGAATGTCCGTATAAAATTGCTAGATCAGTTAAAAGCCTATCACCAAAGAAAAAAGTATCAGCTAGTGTTAGTTATTATCTCATCTCATCTCATTATCTCTAGCCGCTTTATCCTTCTACAGGGTCGCAGGCAAGCTGGAGCCTATCCCAGCTGACTACGGGCGAAAGGCGGGGTACACCCTGGACAAGTCGCCAGGTCATCACAGGGCTGACACATAGACACAGACAACCATTCACACTCACATTCACACCTACGCTCAATTTAGAGTCACCAGTTAACCTAACCTGCATGTCTTTGGACTGTGGGGGAAACCGGAGCACCCGGAGGAAACCCACGCGGACACGGGGAGAACATGCAAACTCCACACAGAAAGGCCCTCGCCGGCCACGGGGCTCGAACCCAGGACCTTCTTGCTGTGAGGTGACAGCGCTAACCACTACACCACCGTGCCGCCCTGTTAGTTATTATTACTTAATAAATCAAACATAAACTGAGTACATTTCTACTTACGCTGAGGCAAATTCATTTATTTATACTAGGGAAATAAAACATGGAGCTATTTTAGATAATTATGTTGATTTAAAATGTAAATAATTATAAAAATGTTACCAATTCTTGGAACACATAAAACGTGGGGCCCATTTGAGATTGACAGGCGAGCATCTCCTTTGCACCTCTTTTAATCTGTTCCTAATCTGTAAGAACTGGACTCTAAAGATGAGACCTGGAACACTGTAGTAAGCCTTCAGGTCAACTCACTCTGCATTCCTCATCCAGCAGGTCCAGGATACCCAGAGAGCCCTCTATGAGGGTGATGCAGGGCTGGTTATCACTGAACTCAATACGGTTCCAGGGTAACTCCTCTCGCGCATACTCATCCTGCTCCAGCTGGAACACATGCTGCAAAAATGACGAGACAGCGATCACTGATATACACATATCAGCCGTGAAATATAGTCTACACTGTAAATAAAAAGGGCTGAGACAGGTCTTATTTAAATACCCCTAAATGTAACACTTAGAAGACATGTCTTAGGTATTTAAAATACTTGGAAGACATGTCTAGGGTTTTTAGTAATGCCTGGAAGACATGTCTTGTGTCTACTAATAGACACCAGTGTCTTTATAATAGACATGCATGTTTTTTTGCATCTTCCATATACACCCATGTCTTCCTAGAAGACACTGAAGTATTATTTAAATACCCTAGACATGTCTTATTTTTTTACCATGTAGAGAAAGAGTGGTGAGCTAAATAATGACAAAGCTGCCACCAGTCTCCTTGTGAAAGCAATGATCAAGCCACAAAACAGGACAGTTCTTACACTCATCTCATCTCATTATCTCTAGCCGCTTTATCCTGTTCTACAGGGTCGCATGCAAGCTGGAGTCTATCCCAGCTGACTACGGGCGAAAGGCGGGGTACACCCTGGACAAGTCGCCAGGTCATCACAGGGCTGACACATAGACACAGACAACCACTCACACTCACATTCACACCTACGCTCAATTTAGAGCCACCAGTTAACCTAACCTGCATGTCTTTGGACTGTGGGGGAAACCGGAGCACCCGGAGGAAACCCACGCGGACACGGGGAGAACATGCAAACTCCGCACAGAAAGGCCCTCGCCGGCCACGGGGCTCGAACCCGGACCTTCTTGCTGTGAGGCGACAGCGCTAACCACTACACCACCGTGCCGCCCAGTTCTTACACTGCATTTTTTTAATCTTTATCTTTCATTATTTCCTTTATAGAAGCAACAGTAAAAAGAAGTATTTCCTTTGCAGAAGCAAAGTGTTAATGAGTTCTCTGAGCTCTACAAACTTTTCTGACAAGGCATTTGTAGCATTTTCATAATGATGTACTTCTAATTATCCCAGAATCTTTACAATTGTATTGAGTTCATTACCCTGTTGAATTGTTGCTGAAGTTTCTCATTGGCATAATTAATGCAGAATTGTTCAAAGCTGTTTCTGTCAAAGGTCTCAAACCTGTAAAAAGGAGAGACTTTAATAATCAGCAAAGATCACGGACAGCATATGAGTAAAACCATCCTCTATTTCCCACCACACCCATAGATGTCCAGCACTCCTATAAATGTCTTCGGCTCTCTGTGTGCCCTCAGAGCTAAGTTCAGCCTCTGTACAGTCCAGGTGAACAGCTGCCCATACACATGTTTTGCCAGAGCATCCCGTGCCTCATTAGCCTTCTGGGCTGACATCGGCTTTACCAGTAGCTCCCCACCTACAGCTAGACGCTGATGACACAACCAGTGGGCCATCTGAGGGCCTTCCACCCCCAGTAGTTTGGAGAAGATCACCAGAGATTTGTCATCTGCCTGGTAATACACACATATAAACACTAGAGAATTTATGTACTGTGAAAAAATATTGGTAATTTTTTTTTTCACTTACCAAACAATCAAAGGATACACACTTTAGAGATATTATTTATTTGCATGACTAAAATACTGTAAAATAACATGGGTTTTTTTAATGCTCGCACATTGACGTAGCTACGTTCGCCTCCTCTGCCACTGGCTTGGATGTTAACATTCCCAAGGTGGAGGACAGCTGCCAAAATCCGAAAGAACTCCATCTGCTGGTCAAGTGGAACTCCTGCAGAGTTGAACCAGACACATCAGATCGCACAATGACACAGTTCAAATCAGTGTATTATACATACACATATCATACCCAGCTGGGATAGGCTCCAGCTTGCCTGCGACCCTGTAGAACAGGATAAAGCAGCTAGAGATAATGAGATATCATACCCAGAATAGTCAAAGCATTTCGAGTGTGCTCCAGCTCCATGGCATCATCTTTGCCTGGAATGTTTATATCTTGTCCTTGGTTGGTGTATCGAAAATGCTCTGCAGTGTCTAGGAACAAGAGATTCAGTTATTCTGAACAAAATCGAATCTTTGTGCAAAAACATGCAAACAGGCTTCATTGTTTCTGACAGACATTTATAGCTTACTAAGTTTGAGTGGCCTCATTTCTGGTAGGTCTCTGGAGGCACAAAGTTGGTAGAAAATGTGATAGTTTCTTTCCTCTGGGGCCTAAAACGCAAAAGGAATGAAACGATATAAACATGAAATAACAAAAACACTAAATATACATTGTTATGAATGGTTAAGCTGAGGAGATATCAAAAGTACATATGATGTAAGTAAAAATAAAGGTACCTGAAAAACAACTCGAGATTTCTCCAAGAGGTAGGTCCTCATGTTTGCTCCAATTATGTCTCCTTTAGATCCAAAGCCAATCTCAATATACTTCCCAAACCTGCTGCTATTATCATTGCGAGTAGTTTTAGCATTCCCGATGGCCTTCAAGACAAAATATTCTATATTGTAATACTCTGGGAAAATTGCACTAATAAAACAGAACACAAGACAAAGTCTGCCCCACTACCTCCATGATGGGATTGGAGGCCAAGACTTTCTCCTCTACACTGGTCTGTTGGGCTGCTCCTCCAACCACAGCAAAGTAGCGCATGGTGAACTTCGCAGACACAGTTTTCCCAGATCCTGACTCACCACTAATGATAATGGACTGATTTTTCTCCTCCCTACATGTGAAAAAAAATCATTTTAGTTCAGTTTGAAACCACTGTGTGGTGACAACATTAAACAACCAGAACTAAAATGTATGTACAGATAGAATAGGAGTCAATAGCCTTTGTCCAATAGGTACCCACTTTTACATTTAAGATTCTAAAGTGCTACTTGTATTCAGAATGAATATACAGTGGTGCTTGAAAGTTTGTGAACCCTTTAGAATTTTCTATATTTCTGCATATGACCTAAAACATCATCAGATTTTCACACAAGTCCTAAAAGTAGATAAAGAGAACCCAGTTAAACAAATGAGACAAAAATATTATACTTGGTCATTTATTTATTGAGGAAAATGATCCAATATTACATATCGGTGAGTGGCAAAAGTATGTGAACCTCTAGGATTAGCAGGTAATTTGAAGATGAAATTAGAGTCAGGTGTTTTCAATCAATAGGATGACAATCAGGTGTGAGTGGGCACCCTGTTTTATTTAAAGAACAGGGATCTATCAAAGTCTGATCTTCACAACACATGTTTGTGGAAGTGTATCATGGCACAAACAAAGGAGATTTCTGAGGACTCCAGAAAAAGTGTTGTTGATGCTCATCAGGCTGGAAAAGGTTACAAAACCATCTCTATAGAGTTTGGACTCCACCAATCCACAGTCAGTCAGATTGTGTACAAATGGAGGAAATTCAAGACCATTGTTACCCTCCCCAGGAGTGGTCGTCCAACAAAGATCACTCCAAGAGCAAGGCGTGTAATAGTCAGCAAGGTCACAAAGGACCCCAGGGTAACTTCTAAGCAACTGAAGGCCTCTCTCACATTGGCTTATGTTAATGTTCATGAGTCTACCATCAGGAGAACACTGAACAGCAATGGTGTGCATGGCAGGGTTGCAAGGAGAAAGCCACTGCTCTCCAAAAAGAACATTACTGCTCGTCTGCAGTTTGCTAATGATCACATGGACAAGCCAGAAGGCTATTGGAAAAATGTTTTGTGGACGGTTGAAACCAAAATAGAACTTTTTGGTTTAAATGAGAAGCGTTATGTTTGGAGAAAGGAAAAACTGCATTCCAGCATAAGAACCTTATCCCATCTGTGAAACATGGTGGTGGTAGTATCATGGTTTGGGCCTGTTTTGCTGCATCTGGGCAAGGACGGCTTGCCATCATTGATAGAACAATTAATTCTGAATTATCCCAGCGAATTCTAAAGGAAAATGTCAGGACATCTGTCCACGAACTGAATCTCAAGAGAAGGTGGGTCATGCAGCAAGACAATGACCCTAAGCACACGTCGTTCTACCAAAGAATGGTTATGGTTGTGCAGTTATTGCTACACAAGGGGGTCACACCAGATACTGAAAGCAAAGGTTCACATACTTTTGCCACTCACAGATGCGTAATATTGGATCATTTTCCTTCATAAATAAATGACCAAGTATAATATTTTGTCTCATTTGTTTAACTGGGTTCTCTTTACCTACTTTTAGGACTTGTGTGAAAATCTGATGATGTTTTAGGTCATATTTATGCAGAAATATAGAACATTCTTAAAGATTCACAAACTTTCAAGCACCACTGTACCCAGGCTTGGCAATTCCAGACCCTCTGGACATACAGTTATTGCCCTGGAAATTCCCACCTATTATAGGTGTTTCTATAAAAACAATAAAATCAGCATAAAGAAGAGTGTGAGCATGGCTGAATCCCCTCCCCTTTTTTTGTTCTATATAGGAAGTAGGAACCATTATTTCATACTCTATGGTTCTTACCTGCAGTCCCATAAGTACTACTGACCTGATCATGGTACGATACGAGTCCTCTGCTATGGAGAAGATATGAGGATCCATATCAGCCATGTCCTGCCCACTGTATGCATCAATCACCTCTTCTCCATAGATGGGCAGCTGTTCATATGGGTTCAGGGCCACTAACATAATTCCTAAATTACAGAGATTACGAAGGAAATAAAATAATTAATGGTTCAGTTCTTATTCAGTTATGCTTCAGTCAGTGAGGACTTTACCCCCTGGACTTTTTTTCTGCAGAGAAGGACACTTGAGTTTCTCCATCCTGAGACCCACAGAACTGAGTTACAGCTGTTAGCTTCTGGAAATTGTCTAGTTCGATTTAATATTTTTAAAAATACTTTAAGAAACAGTGAATCATTTTGATGGACTTGTGTCACAGTGAACTTTATTCCCTTTTATAACAGAGCCTATAGCACAGACTGTAAAAGAGGTTTGCTATCTATTGTGGTCATTATAACCACAAGTTACTTGCTAACCGTGATTCCTCAGAATTATGGAGGCTTTTGAACCTGAAGCACAGGACTTGTTGAGGTCCTCTCCAGGAAATGTTTCTGACCTTAAGTCTGTTGACTACTTTTAATTACACAAAATGACAAAATAAGGACATTAATTTAATGCTAAGGAATCAAATTCATTTTAAATTAAAGACATATATCAGTAATGATTTTGGAAAGTAAGTTAGCAGGTGATATAATGACTCTTGATTCTGTTGTGACGGGGCATGGGCATATCAATGGTTGCAGGAGAGATCAAGGAGGGAGTCATTAAATATGACTGACAGGGATATTAAATTAATATAGATTGATAGATTGATATAGATTTTGGCAGAAGTTAGCACAAGAAAACTGTCTTGAACATTCAAGCAAATTTGGGCTCTATTTTCTATTTTCAGTGCTCCCACCAAAGCCACGATGGGGAGCTTTCTGAGTTGGCATGTAATTTTGTGTGTGTGTGTGTGTGTGTGTGTGTGTGTGTGTGTGTGTGTGTGTAATCTGGTCACACACCACAGTAGGTGTAGATGCTGTTGTAATGGAGGAAGCGCACACGCAGGTTGTGCAGCACAGCTGGCTCGTGCAGGAACGTGAGCGCTGTGAGGTCATTTTCACCCTCCAGTATATCCGGGTTTCCCAGAGGAGGCAGACCAGCAGGGGGCTTCACGGGGTACTGCACCTGTTGAGGAGGTATAACCAGGGCAATTGCTAGTGGAGTGAAAGGAAATTCTAGTAGCCCACAACTGGTGGGGGGCTCACAGGATATATACAAAATGCAATATAAAACTGAAGAAGGCTGGGAGGCCAAAGCAATACACTTACAGGGGACTAAGCACTCTTGGCTACACCGCTGGAAATATACTGCAATACAACATATTTATTTTTCATTCTTTCATTCAGCTTCAGTAACTACGTTATTCTGGTCAGGCTCACGGTGGATCTGGAGAATATCCCTGGAATACTAGGCATAATGCAAGAATATTGCATTATGTTGCAATATATGTTCCAGTGATCAATATATAGATAAATTTACCATAGTCAATCCTCCTACTGGCATTTTTTGGGAGGTGAGATGAACTGGAGAACCCAGAGGAAACTGACATGGACACAGGAAGAACATGCACTGAAACTTCATACAGATAGTAACCCAACCTCAGGATCAAACTGAAGATCCTAAAGTTGTGAGGCGGTAATGTTCCTACCACTGTGGCCCCATGTCATATCTCATCTCATCTCATCTCATCTCATTATCTTTAGCTGCTTTATCCTGTTCTACAGGGTTGCAGGCAAGCTGGAGCCTATCACAGCTGACTACGGGCGAAAGGCGGGGTACACCCTGGACAAGTCGCCAGGTCATCACAGGGCTGACACATAGACACAGACAACCATTCACACTCACATTCACACCTACGGTCAATTTAGAGTCACCAGTTAACCTAACCTGCATGTCTTTGGACTGTGGGGGAAACCGAAGCACCCGGAGGAAACCCACGCGGGCACGGGGAGAACATGCAAACTCCACACAGAAAGGCCCTCGCTGGCCACAGGACTCAAACCCGGACCTTCTTGCTGTGATGCGACAGTGCTAACCACTACACCACCGTGCTGCTCCCCCATGTCATATCTATTTTCAGATTTATTATTATGTGGATTCATTATTTAAAAAAAAAAAGCTTTTCAGGTAACTCACTCACATTTGTCAATGGTGTTACAACTGGTTTTATTTTGGTCAGGATTAATTCAACATGAGAACTTTTTTCGTATGTAAAAAGCATTATATTTTAAAGAATATTTATGGAATGGAAACTAGTTATTTGATGGATTATATTATTTTATTAATAGATGATTTTTAATACAGTTGGCAACAATTTGAACACCCATCCATTATCTGTAGCCACTTATCCTGTTCTACAGGGTCGCAGGTAAGCTGGAGCCTATCCCAGCTGACTATGGGCAAGAGGCGGGGTACACCCTGGACAAGTCGCCAGGTCATCACAGGGCTGACACAAACAACCATTCACACCTACAGTCAATTTAGAGTCACCAGTTAACCTAACCTGCATGTCTTTGGACTGTGGGGGAAACCGGAGCACCTGGAGGAAACCCACACAGACACAGGGAGAACATGCAAACTCCACACAGAAAGGCCCTCGTCAGCCACTGGGCTCGAACCCAGGACCTTCTTGCTGTGAGGCGACAGTGCTAACCACTACACCACCGTGCCGCCCATTCAAACATGTTATGACAATTGTAACATCTTACAGTTATAGATGTGAAATGTGGGAGTTACAAAGAAACCTGACAGCTTGACATGATTAATACATCTCGCCTTTTCTAAACTGTAAACACATTGTAGGATCACAGACTATTACCATGTACAATCACCTACTGCAAAAGAAGGTAATATGTTTGCTTGAATGTTGTCTCAAGAAACAAAGAAGCCGAAGCTTTTGAAAAAATTTTTACTTTTGGATTATGTGATTATTGAAGGGTGTGTGTGACCACCTTCCAGCGCAGACTGAAGACTCAACTCTTCAGGCTGCACCTCTCCCCTTCTTCCCTGCCCACTGTGTAACTGCATTTCGGTCTTGACCAACCCAGGCTGTATATAGTCTAGCCTGGGGTTAGCTGTTTTGAGTTATTTAGTTATACTTTTCATGGTTGGTTTATTCCTTGGCTGTTTGAGTATTGGGATTTCAACAGCATATTACACTAGGTATTGCTGTCACTTGTTCAGTCGGCACTAGAACGTTCTTGTCTAGAAGTTCAGCACTTCGTGTACCTGACTTTTGCACTCGTTGTACGTCACTCTGAATAAGAGCGTCTGCTAAATGCCATGTAATGTAATAGAATAGAATGCCTTTATTGTCACTGCACAAATGTACAACGAAATTTAGTTCATCACAGGACAGCAAAGCCGCTGCATACGTACGCGCCGCCACTCTTGGGCACTTCAGCCCAAGGCCGTCCTATGTTAACCTAACTGCATGTCTTTTGAACTGTGGGGGGGAAACCAGAGCATCCGGAGGACACCCACGCAGACAACATACAAACTCCACACAGAAAGGCCCCTGTCGGCTGCTGGGCTCGAACCCAGGACCTTCTTGCTCTGAGGCGACAGTGCTAACCACTGCACCACCGTGCTGCCCGCATAATGTAATGCAATGTAATGTAGTGTGTGTGTGTCTCACTGTGCCATTGCTGAGCTTTAGTGTGAGTTGCTGATCTCCAGGTTGGTAGTCCTGTTCAAGCTGCGCACACACCCACACCTCTTCAGAATCCGGCACCCACACACGTGCTCCCTTGGAACAAAGTGATTCACACATGCAGTATAAGAGCCAGCGAGTGCCCACAACACATTCTTCACTAGTGATTACATCACAACCTTATGTAAAATTAGAAATCACCCATTTTATGCATTTTGCATGTATGATAAGAGGTAGCTTCTGAGCAACTGGATGTCTGGAGAATAGTTTTGAACAGGGGATATTCAATTAAATCCTCTGCTCTCTAACACCATCATTCTCTCAGGAAAGAAAGGCTGACACTATCTTTATGAGCAAAAGGTAATCCATGTTTTTTTCTTAACAGCACAAAACCCTCAGGTTCCTGGATATGTACAGCCCAACACAGTGACTGCATTTCTCCAGCATCAGCAAAATTCAGTTGTTCTGCATTAAACATTAACACCAGTCATTCATTCCTCTCCAATCTTGTGGCTTCATCTTCATCAACTTAAAACATCCACTGAACATGAAAATACAGTAATGGTTTTCCCCAGAGCAACAAATCCTTGTCAGGGTTTTAACAGAAACTTGGAAACAAAAGAATGTTACCATCACTGGCTTTTACCATTTTATAAGAATGACTTACATCCAGCACCTCTATGTGAATCAGATTTCCATTCTTACCTTAGTGTAGAGTTCAGGAGATGTCATATTAACCAGGGTTATTTGCTGAATGAGACAATGGAGGCAGAAGGACAAGGAGAAATGTAAATACTATTATTATTAATAATAAAAGAAATTAACTACAACAGTGATACAAACACTGCCTCCTCTCTTCGTCCCTCTCCCTGAGTCACCGGCCCTGTGCCCTTTGCTCTGGCATGGAGGAAAGTCATCATAACTTTAATGGCAAGTTAACGGTTAATCTTCACGTGGACACTGGGAGGGACAGTAAGGTTTAATTGCTCCTGTCGAACGAGCATTGGTACAATAATTACCGTTTAAAGAGGTTATTTGGGTTAATACAATGCATCGTGATGCATTTCTGATTCACTGGTAAAATGACAAATGAGAGCCAATCACTCATCAAACATACAGTAAAACTTTACTCTGTAAAATTCCAAAGGAAATTCAATTCAACTGATGTACATGTTTAAACCATAGGATTAACATTAAAAAAAACCAACTGTTAAAATGTAGTTTCAAGTTGAAACTTTCAACTTCGCAATGTGCATTCATTCAGAAAAACAATTGTTTTTGCAGTACTATATGGAGTCACCATTCACATTTGAATTAAGATTTTAATCCAGTTCAATGTGAAAAATGTGAACAGC
The DNA here is from genome assembly GCF_027579695.1 of Neoarius graeffei. Classification (NCBI taxonomy): domain Eukaryota; kingdom Metazoa; phylum Chordata; class Actinopteri; order Siluriformes; family Ariidae; genus Neoarius; species Neoarius graeffei. Next base: position 45,550,763 of record NC_083583.1, read on the forward strand.
AAGTGAACGAACATTAGTCATGTAAGAGAATACCACAGACTGATGAAACACAAATGAAGATGTCATGTGAGTTGTTTTGTTCTTCTCTAAACTATTGTGCCCAAGATAAACATTTATGAATGTATTAAGGTCAATACACCAATGTAAGCATACAAATGTACAAAAACTTTGTGGCAGTTTATGATACAACGTGACTCAAACTTTATTTTTAAAAAAAAAAATCATAGAGTAGAATACTGAACTTATCGTTATCTCCGTAACCAACACTGGATTTATATTCTGAATAATCAGGAGATTTAAACATGAATCATAAGAATCCTACATTTTTTGATTCCTATAGTTGATATGTGATTCAGTTAGCTGAGGTTATGAGGTTTTCTTGTCTTCAAGAGCCAAAAGTAGGGGATATGAAGGATTTGATTTTGAGCATAGTACAAAAATTGTACTCTGGAGAATAAATGTATCAAACATCCAAAATTCAGCATGCATTTCATGTGGTTCCTTCAACAGTGCTCTATACTGTACAACACTAACTGCATTCTTTTCATCACATGCCAGTATCCTGCATCATTAAAGGACTAGTTATTCTCAGCTATATCATAAAATCTCCATGCTTAATTAGACAGGAGGATTAAAGTTCGCCCCGATTGTCACTCCACCAGAAACAACCCAAACATACATAAGTGCCACTTTCAACTCTGGAATCTGCAAATGTTTTTTCTTATATACAGGAAAAATAGGAATAAAATCAAACAATGCCTAAAATCCAAACTGACAGTCCTGGAAAGAAATCCCAACCAGTGGGTTCAGATTAGTGTCCTTCATAGCAGGACTAGAGCATCTTGGTAAAGAAGTTGAGCTGATCTGTTAGAGCTGGGAGATCTGGTCCTCATTAGATGGTTGACTTGTATGCAGGTAGTTTCAGACATGGACTGCTGCCCTAAAAATGAGAGGAAATTGAGCAGAAGTTATCGATCACAATAATGCAATGCTTTACAGTGGTGATTGAAAGTTTGTGAACCCTTTCGAATTTTCTATATTTCTGTATAAATATGACCTAAAACATCATCAGATTTTCACACAAGTCCTAAAAGTAGATAAAGAGAACCCAGTTAAACAAATGAGACAAAAATATTATACTTGGTCATTTATTTATTGAGGAAAATGATCCAATATTACATATCTGTGAGTGGCAAAAGTATGTGAACCTCTAGGATTAGCAGTTAATTTGAAGGTGAAATTAGAGTCAGGTGTTTTCAATCAATGGGATGACAATCAGGTGTGAGTGGGCACCCTGTTTTATTTAAAGAACAGGGATCTATCAAGTCTGATCTTCACAACACATGTTTGTGGAAGTGTATCATGGCACAAACAAAGGAGATTTCTGAGGACCTCAGAAAAAGCGTTGTTGATGTTCATCAGGCTGGAAAAGGTTACAAAACCATCTCTAAAGAGTTTGGACTCCACCAATCCACAGTCAGACAGATCGTGTACAAATGGAGGAAATTCAGGACCATTGTTACCCTCCCCAGGAGTGGTCGACCAACAAAGATCACTCCAAGAGCAAGGCGTATAATAGTCAGCGAAGTCACAAAGGACCCCAGGGTAACTTCTAAGCAACTGAAGGCCTCTCTCACATTGGCTAATGTTAATGTTCATGAGTCCACCATCAGGAGAACACTGAACAACAATAGTGTGCGTGGCAGGGTTGCAAGGAGAAAACCACTGCTCTCCAAAAAGAACATTGTTGCTCATCTGCAGTTTGCTAAAGATCACATGGACAAGCCAGAAGGCTATTGGAAAAATGTTTTGTGGATGGGTGAGACCAAACTAGAACTTTTTGGTTTAATGAGAAGCGTTTTGTTTGGAGAAAGGAAAACACTGCATTCCAGCATAAGGACCTTATCCCATCTGTGAAACATGGTGGTGGTAGTATCATGGTTTGGGCCTGTTTTGCTGCATCTGGGCCAGGACGGCTTGCCATCATTGATGGAACAATGAATTCTGAATTATACCAGCGAATTCTAAAGGAAAATGTCAGGACATCTGTCCATGAACTGAATCTCAGGAGAAGGTGGGTCATGCAGCAAGACAACGACCCTAAGCACACAAGTCGTTCTACCAAAGAATGGTTAAAGAAGAATAAAGTTAATGTTTTGGAATGGCCAAGTCAAAGTCCTGACCTTAATCCAATGGAAATGTTGTGGAAGGACCTGAAGCGAGCAGTTCATGTGAGGAAACCCACCAACATCCCAGAGTTGAAGCTGTTCCGTACAGAGGAATGGGCTAAAATTCCTCCAAGCCGGTGTGCAGGACTGATCAACAGTTACCACAAACGTTTAGTTGCAGTTATTGCTGCACAAGGGGGTCACACCAGATACTGAAAGCAAAGGTTCACATACTTTTGCCACTCACAGATATGTAATATTGGATCATTTTCTTCAATAAATAAATGACCAAGTATAATATTTTTGTCTCATTTGTTTAACTGGGTTCTCTTTATCTACTTGTAGGACTTGTGTGAAAATCTGATGATGTTTTAGGTCATATTTATGCAGAAATATAGAAAATTCCAAAGGGTTCACAAACTTTTAAGCACCACTGTATGTTAAGTTAAAAATCTCTCAATAACAGGCTGCAACAATACATCTAAACTCTTGTCATTAATAATCTCATCTCATCTCATTATCTCTAGCCGCTTTATCCTTCTACAGGGTCGCAGGCAAGCTGGAGCCTATCCCAGCTGACTACGGGCGAAAGGCGGGGTACACCCTGGACAAGTTGTCAGGTCATCACAGGGCTGACACATAGACACAGACAACCATTCACACTCACATTCACACCTACGGTCAATTTAGAGTCACCAGTTAACCTAACCTGCATGTCTTTGGACTGTGGGGGAAACCGGAGCACCCGGAGGAAACCCACGCGGACACGGGGAGAACATGCAAACTCCACACAGAAAGGCCCTCGCCGGCCCCGGGGCTCGAACCCAGGACCTTCTTGCTGTGAGGCGACAGCGCTAACCACTACACCACCGTGCCGCCCGTCATTAATAATATGTCATAAAATGTTATAAGATTTATTCAAACTGGTATCAGTGACTGGCCTATTCATATGATTATAGTAGATAATGCAGGTTCTTAATACTTTCAAGTGCTATAAGTTATAACAATAAAAATAGTGGAAACAAATTACTCTAAGCTCTTCTTGTTATTTGCTAGCTGTCATAGCAACATAATTCATCTTGTGACTATGAGAGAAGACAGACTGCTGCTTTCTGAGAGCTCTAATTAACTTGTTTACACTGTCTGTCCGCTTTGGACAGAGCCACTTGCTTGGGACCAAATTACACCAATGTTAGTTTGGAGTTTATTTCCGCAAAGAACTATGCCAAAGTCAATTACTGGAACACTCAGCATTCAGAATCCAGTATCTCTCAGTTTCCACTGTTCTCAGTTCTTCCAGACTTTTCATCCACCAGTGAAAGAGCTACATGTGTCCTCACCTTCGCTATACATCCTCTTTCTCATCATGACAGTTTCCCTCATCCTTAAGTGCCTCTCCACCACTGGAAGCCTCCTCTACATGAGCCAGCATGTCGGCCATGAGAGCCTCCTCCAGACGCTTCCTCACGTTGTACACCAGCTCCTCCTGTTTCCTAAACCAGGAAACAACACAAAACATACAATTCATACAAGGTAATTATTACATAATAAAGATACACAAAGGGGTCCACATCATAATCATTATCAAATCATATGAAAAATTAGGCATTGGTTCAATTTCTAAGGGCATTAAAATCATTTTTTTTTTAAATCATATGACAGCAAAAAGGTCCTTTTGAAACTGAACTGTTAAAACTATTATAAATACCCATCTCTTATTTACACACCCTTGCCATCAAGCAGCTCTCCAATATGAAAGGGTAGCACTATCACCTCACAGCAAGAAGGTTCTGGGTTCAAATCTTGCAGCTGGATGGAGCCTTTCTGTGTAGAGTTTGCATGTTCTCCCCGTGCTTGCACTGGTTTCCTCTCACAGTCCAAAGACATGTGGATTAGGTCAATTGTCTACTCTAGGTGTGAATGGTTATTCGTCTCTGTGTTAGCCACGCAACAGATTGGCAACCCAACCAGGGTGTACCCCGCAGGACTGTATCACTCATTATTTAGAAACCGATATCTGATTACAGACACCATATTAATGCCTGGTGTAAAGGAAGACAAAAAGCCACCATATCTGCAGCAACTGCTAGACAGTGTGAAGCTCACCTGATGTCCTCATCTGTAACAATGAAAGCCTTGCACAGCGGCTGGGCTGTATTCAGCCACACTCCAGGGTTCTTCTCCACAGCTGCTGACAGCTGGCCTGTGATGGGAGCAGAGCTGGTGTGCAGGGCACTAGCAATCGCAGACAGCAAGGTCTTATCTGTGCACCCAGGACCTACTCCTGCAGGAGAGCAAAGCCACCTCACTGTAGTCGTGCTGGTATTGCATCAGGTAATAAATGTTAAAATCATAGTTTCATAAATGTGTTTAAATCACTTTTGATATGTGTCGAGACTGTCATACCCTGTAGACCTTTAGGTAGATCCATGGTTTTCACTAGTTCCTCAGCAATGTCATAAGCATTAAGACCGCTCAGTTTCTTCTCCCAAAACAACTGCAGGAAGAAAAAAAATCAGGCCATTTCTAATAATGATTAGATACAGATTAGAAACACACTTACTGCTGAAAGTCAGCTCCAGAATTATTGCTACAATTCACAAAACTTCATATATAGAAGAAATATCACATGCATAATAAATGAATCATATTGTAATGCTTTAAAAAAGAAATTTTACATCTACATCTAAGTCTACAACCTTATATTTATACAACGCAAGAAATATTAAAAGGTTCCTGGAAATCTTTTTTTTTATGAATTACAATTTGCTTTTATTTTACATCTTCTTCATGTGTACAGTACGTCATTTCAGTCTTAAAAATGTATTCCTTCTTTTAGTCTTCAGTTAGAAGGTCACTCTATTAGAAGAGTGAGGAATGTAAATCTAAGCGATTAAGGGATTAAGACATCTATATAAAAATGGTTTTGTTGGAAAAATAAAGTCAGCATTTTGTCCTATTTTTAAGTAAAAAAATTTTTTTAAGTTTTTGTATAATGATTCTTTTATTTTAACAGAAACTTGGAAAGAGGCGGCACGGTGGTGTAGTGGTTAGCGCTGTCGCCTCACAGCAAGAAGGTCCGGGTTCGAGCCCCGTAGCCGGCAAGGGCCTTTCTGTGTGGAGTTTGCATGTTCTCCCTGTGTCCGTGTGGGTTTCCTCCGGGTGCTCCGGTTTCCCCCACAGTCCAAAGACATGCAGGTTAGGTTAACTGGTGACTCTAAATTGAGCGTAGGTGTGAATGTGAGTGTGAATGGTTGTCTGTGTCTATGTGTCAGCCCTGTGATGACCTGGCGACTTGTCCAGGATGTACCCCACCTTTCGCCCGTAGTCAGCTGGGATAGGCTCCAGCTTGCCTGCGACCCTGTAGAACAGGATAAAGCAGCTACAGATAATGAGATGAGAAACTTGGAAACAAACAATTATTTATGTCCATCCTGATACAGGATGCCAATACTTCCAGAATTGGTCACAGAATATATGAGCAAAACATTCTGTTCTCTCTAACAAAACATATTTAGATTGTTGTTTTATATTTAGTCATACAGGTTTGTACCTGTCTTGGCTGGTCTACAGCTTTCTGTGGATCTGTTTTCACTTTGTTGCTCGGATGGTTGGTGACTTTCGTGACGGGCTGTTTGAAGATAGAGGCGGTCTGTCGCACTGGGAGAGATGTGTTCAGGTCTGGTTTTCCCTATAGCACACACAACACTGGATAAAACTCACAACAGCTATGAACGTTTCATATTCACATACCACAGACTTGCTCTGGATGGACACACTGGCTTTATATACGTGTCAGTTTGAAATGGTTAGACAATATTGTGTATAAACAGTAGGATAACCAAATTAATTATTAAAGGAGACAAATTAAAGAATTTTGCTGTCAGAGTCATTTTGCTGGCATTATTTGGATCCACTTAGCCCCTTAGAGGAAAGAGTCACTGCAAATCAATACAAAGTTATTCTGTCGAATCATTACTATCATATAATCATCTGACATTTTTATCCTGAAGGAAGTGGTATCGTCCAAGATGACTCCACCCCCATCCACAGAGCACATGGGCTCGCTGAATGGTTTGATGAGAATGAAATCATATGCTATGGCCTTAGCAGTCATCGGACCTCAACCAAGTTAAACACTTGTGGGAGATTTTGGAGTGATGTTAAACAGACATATCACCACCATTATGAAAACACCAGTTTAGACAAAACAATTCACCTCCAGTCATTTTTTTAGAAGTTGGGAGAAAAATGGAGAGCTCAGAGCAAACCCATGGCACTGTGACACCTCTATATAATCAGTGGTCATGAACTTAGATGTAATTTCTAATATTTGTTTATCATCAAACTTATTATTATTATTATTATTATTATTATTATTATTAACAGATGAGAAGAACAGAGGTCATACAGTGGTGCTTGAAAGTTTGTGAACCCTTTAGAATTTTCAATATTTCTGCATAAATATGACCTTAAACATCATCAGATTTTCACACAAGTCCTAAAAGTAGATAAAGAGAACCCAGTTAAACAAATGAGACAAAAATATTATACTTGGTCATTTATTTATTGAGGAAAATGATCCAATATTACATATCTGTGAGTGGCAAAAGTATGTGAACCTCTAGGATTAGCAGTTAATTTGAAGGTGAAATTAGAGTCAGGTGTTTTCAATCAATAGGATGACAATCAGGTGTGAGTGGGCACCCTGTTTTATTTAAAGAACAGGGATCTATCAAAGCCTGATCTTCACAACACATGTTTGTGGAAGTGTATCATGGCACGAACAAAGGAGATTTCTGAGGACCTCAGAAAAAGCGTTGTTGATGTTCATCAGGCTGGAAAAGGTTACAAAACCATCTCTAAAGAGTTTGGACTCCACCAATTCACAGTCAGACAGATTGTGTACAAATGGAGGAAATTCAAGACCATTGTTACCCTCCCCAGGAGTGGTCGACCAACAAAGATCACTCCAAGAGCAAGGCGTGTAATAGTCGGCAAGGTCACAAAGGACCCCAGGGTAACTTCTAAGCAACTGAAGGCCTCTCTCACATTGGCTAATGTTCATGAGTCCACCATCAGGAGAACACTGAACAACAATGGTGTGCATGGCAGGGCTGCAAGGAAAAAGCCATTACTCTCCAAAAAGAACATTGCTGCTTATCTGCAGTTTGCTAAAGATCATGTGGACAAGCCAGAAGGCTATTGGAAAAATGTTTTGTGGACGGATGAGACCAAAATAGAATTTTGGGTTTAAATGAGAAGCGTTATGTTTGGAGAAAGGAAAACACTGCATTCCAGCATAAGAACCTTATCCCATCTGTGAAACATGGTGGTGGTAGTATCATGGTTTGGGCCTGTTTTGCTGCATCTGGGCCAGGACGGCTTGCCATCATTGATGGAACAATGAATTCTGAATTATACCAGCGAATTCTAAAGGAAAATGTCAGGACATCTGTCCATGAACTGAATCTCAAGAGAAGGTGGGTCATGCAGCAAGACAACGACCCTAAGCACACAAGTCGTTCTACCAAAGAATGGTTAAAGAAGAATAAAGTTAATGTTTTGGAATGGCCAAGTCAAAGTCCTGACCTTAATCTAATTGAAATATTGTGGAAGGACCTGAAGCGAGCAGTTCATGTGAGGAAACCCACCAACATCCCAGAGTTGAAGCTGTTCTGTACGGAGGAATGGGCTAAAATTCCTCCAAGCCGGTGTGCAGGACTGATCAACAGTTACCGGAAACGTTTAGTTGCAGTTATTGCTGCACAAGGGGGTCACACCAGATACTGAAAGCAAAGGTTCACATAGTTTTGCCACTCACAGATATGTAATATTGGATCATCTCATCTCATCTCATTATCTCTAGCCGCTTTATCCTTCTACAGGGTCGCAGGCAAGCTGGAGCCTATCCCAGCTGACTACGGGCGAAAGGCGGGGTACACCCTGGACAAGTCGCCAGGTCATCACAGGGCTGACACATAGACACAGACAACCATTCACACTCACATTCACACCTATGGTCAATTTTAGAGTCACCAGTTAACCTAACCTGCATGTCTTTGGACTGTGGGGGAAACCGGAGCACCCGGAGGAAACCCACGCGGACACGGGGAGAACATGCAAACTCCACACAGAAAGGCCCTCGCCGGCCCCGGGGCTCGAACCCAGGACCTTCTTGCTGTGAGGCGACAGCGCTAACCACTACACCACCGTGCCGCCCCATATTGGATCATTTTCCTCAATAAATAAGTGACCAAGTATAATATTTTTTGTCTCAATTGTTTAACTGTATTTGACAATTAAACAAATTTGTTAACATTTGTCTCTTTATCTACTTTTAGGACTTGTGTGAAAATCTGATGATGTTTTAGGTTATATTTATGCAGAAATATAGAAAATTCTAAAGGGTTCACAAACTTTCAAGCACCACTGTATGTAACCATGGAACTTGTAAGTGTTCAGAAGCAGATTATATATTCAGGGATTATCTGCCCTCACCTTTGTCTGACTGTTAGTGTCGTAGCGAAGTCGTTGTCTGTTTTTGTTCAGTTTACTCATGAGCATCTTCCCTGTGCGGAAATCGAATGAGCTGAGGTCCATGGAGTTGCCAAGGTAACGCACCAGCTGAGGCTTGCTGCGGAACTTCTTACCAGCAGGACTGACAGGAAAAATAGGACAAATCTTATGCAAATCATTTCAATCAACAGATGCACAATATAAAAAAACAAAAACATTGTGATTAAGGTTTTGGCACAAAGACAGATATAGATGAAAATGCATGGGGTTATTTTTCAGATCACTAACAAATGGAAAAGCAAATCGTGGCATGCAGTGATCACAGCCTAGTTAGTTAAGCCAAACTGTCAGCAGTTTTACACCAGACCCAAAGTAACACACATCCACTGACTAATGTTATGAATGATTTCCGCAATGCACTGATACTGTTTTTAAGGGTTGATACTAATACTGTATCAGTTACTGTGTTCATATAACTTGACTAGGATTTTTCCTGTCCAACAGATTGTTTAGAAATGTTTTGAACTTGCATTAAAAAATGTCAGCATTAGACATTTAAATACAAGCTCTTACTATCTTGATGCTTGTTATGTAATCATCTCTCATATGTAAAAAAAAAAAAAATCTCCCTTGAAATGTGTTTCCAAGTCAATCCTACATTGTTACGTAAGGTTTGATAATATGGTATACTCGTAGAAACAAAAATATACTTGTATCAACCCAATACTGATAAAGTATTGGGAACAGGGAAAATTTCCCTGTTACTGATAAAGTAACAGGGAAAGTTATCGGTGCATATTATGACATGTATGTGACATGGCCTATATGACAACTCATTTGTCTCTTCTAAACATACTGAATACACTGAATATATGAATATACTGAGTGTTCCATACAGGTGATACTTCATCCATCATGGAAATATGGAAAATTGTTCGAGTTTTTTACATGAAGTATACATCAAGGTAGGCAAGCTAAGGCTTTCCATCTGTCTTTCCGCACAAGCTGTCTATCATGCAAGTATGAGCACTCACATTGTCTTGGGATTTTTTTCCATGCAGCTGTCAGACGGCAGGACTCCATCTAAACACACCACCATCTTACATAATGCCGAGCTCTGTTGGTGCAGTGTGTGTGGGTGTGTGTTGGGGGGTTGATTATATCTGGATGGGGACAAAATGTCCCCATAAGGTCAAAACTGTCAGATATTCCTACCTACAAAGAAAACTGCTTTTCTTTCCTTTCACAAACCTGCAGTTCTCATTTTAAAATAATAGAGCTAAATAATTTCCTATTTAAGTTGGATATAGGTGTAGCATTAATCAGCATAATTAATACTTGTGTCTTCAAAGATAAATGTATGTGTGTGTGTGTGTGTGTGTGTGTGTGTGTGTGTGTGTGTGCGTGCGTGCATGCCCTTCACTTCCTTTTTGGTTGGATGCAAACACAGTATGAAGTTGCATTAATAGTGAGTATGACTGTTCACATGAGGATGTCATGCCCAGTGTTCTCAAGCTTACGAGACGTGCAGAATGAAATGGGGATATAATAATAATAATAATAATAATAATAATAATAGCCTACCACAAACTAAACAACCGACCCGCCTCTCTCCTGTGCTCTTCCTCCTCCTCCTCACCTCTGCTAAAAAAAGAAACAAGTCGCGTCTATTTTGGGTCACCGGCCGCATTCTGCTTTTTTACATGGTCCAGAAGAGATGAAATTGTGTTTATACTCTGTTTTATGCAATTTAACTGAAACAAGATGAACTTTTGAGTCATAAGATGAAAGACATTCTGTTCACTTTGTTCCTCCACATTTTCCTTTTCCAGTTTCCAGGTCTAGTGTGGCATTATGTTAGTCTTTCAATAGGAACCATATTTGAGGCATATGCGGTACAGTTATCAATGTTTTTTCATTTATACGTCTCACCAAAATGTTTATTAGTCTGTGTCCAGATTTGTATGACTCACGTTAGCAACTCTTTATAGCCTGGGCATAATACATAGATATACTGAAGAACTCTACACAAACACACTGAATAACTGTACGCAAATGTACTGAAGAACTTTACAAAAACACTGAAGAACTTTACATGAACACTGAAGAACTGTACACAAACATACTGAAGAACTGTATGTAAACATAATGAAGAACTATATTCAAACATACTGAATAACTGTACACAAACATAGTGAAATGTACACAAAGTGAAGAACTGTACACAAACATACAGAAGAACTGTATGAACATAATGAAGTAGTATAACTAAACATACTGAAGAACTATACATAAATATCCTGAATACCTGTACACAAACATACTGAAGAACTGCAAGTAAACATGCTAAAGAACTATATACAAACATACTGAAAAAGTGTAAACAAATATACTGAATATAAACATACTGAATAACTGTACACAAACATATTGAGGAACTGCAAGCAGACATACTGAAGAACTATACATAAACATATTGAAAAAGTGTAAACAAACATACTGAAGAACTATACATAAACATATTGAAAAAGTATAAACAAACATACTGAAGAACTATACACAAAAATATTGAAAAAGTGTAAACAAATATACTTAAGAACTGTACGTAAACATACTGAATAACTGTACACAAACATATTGAAGAACTGCAAGTAAACATACTGAAGAGCTATACATAAACATACTGAAAAAGTGTAAGCAAACATACTGAATAACTATACATAAACATACTGAAAAAGTGTAAACAAACATACTGAAGAACTGTAAATAAACATACTGAATAACTATACACAAACATATTGAAAAAGTGTAAACAAATATACTGAATAACTATGTAAACATACTGATTAACTGTACACAAACATATTGAAAAACCACAAGTAAACATACTGAAGAACTATACACAAACATACTGAAAAAGTGTAAACAAACATACTGAAGAACTGTACACTAACATACTGAAGAACTGTTAGGGTTCCCAGTGGTTTAGCTCCCTGGTGATTTAGCCCCCAGTGTATTAGCCACATCTTCAAGTGTTTTAATTATGGTTCAAATAGCTTTATTCAATTCAGATGATCTTCAAAAGATCAGCAAAAGACAAAATATAACAAGTAGGAGAACTGAAACTTATGTTTTTGTGATTTGCTATGAAATATGAGTGGTTTCAATTCTGTTGTTTACATGCATGTCGATTTCATGTCAAAGTTAATACTGTCAGCAAAAAAATCTTGAAGTGAAGCACTTCAGTTTGGGTTTTCATTGTCGTCTGGAGAAAGGATTATTGCTTGTTTTTGTTTAAGATCTGATATGTGACACAACTGAACATACTAAAGACAAGAGGAATTCAAAATTGCTCCAAATTATTACCGGCAATTATTCACATCAAAGCGTACTAAAGATGAGAATTCAACTTCGCTGCGAATCAATATATGAAATATATACAATTTCTGATCCTTAACTCTAAAACGGATAAATTACTGTTATCGGTGTCTTAGAAGGCAAAATTATGATCAAACTTAGTTCAATTCAATGATGGGGCTAAAACACCTAAAGATGGGGCTAATACACTGGGGGCTAAACCAACAGGGGACTAAACCACCGTAATTCACTGTAAGTTAACATACTGGAGAACTGCACACAAACGTACTGAAGAACAATGCAAAAACATATTAAAGAAATGTACACAAACATACTGAAGAACTGTATGTAAACATAAAGAACTGTATACAAATGTACTGAAGAACTGTACACTAATATACTGAAGAACTGTACACAAATGTGCAGAAGAACTGTACACTAACATACTGAAGAACTGTATGTAAACATAATGAACTGTATCCAAACGTACTGAAAAACTGTACACTAACATACTGAAGAAATGTACACTAACATACTGAAGAACTGTAAACACACATACTGAAGAACTGTAACAAAAACATACTGAAGAACTGTAAGTAAACATAATGAACTGTATCCAAACGTACTGAAAAACTGTACACTAACATACTGAAGAAATGTACACTAACATACTGAAGAACTGTAAACACACATACTGAAGAACTGCACACAAACGTACTGAAGAACAATGCGCAAACATATTAAAGAAATGTACACAAACATACTGAAGAACTGTAAGTAAACATAATGAACTGTATACAAATGTACTGAAGAACTGTACACTAATATACTGAAGAACTGTACACAAATGTGCAGAAGAACTGTACACACACACTGAAGAACTGTACACTAACATACTGAAGAACTGTAAACACACATACTGAAGAACTGTACACTAACATACTGAAGAACTATAAACACACATACTGAAGAACTGTACACAGACATACTGAAGAACTGTATGTAAACATAATGAACTGTATCCAAACGTACTGAAAAACTGTACACTAACATACTGAAGAACTGTACATACACATACTGAAGAATTGTACATTAACATATTGAAGAACTGTATGTAAACCTAATGAGCTGTATACAAACGTACTGAAGAACAATGCACAAACATATTAAAGAAATGTACACAAACATACTGAAGAACTGTACACAAACATACTGAAGAACTGTATGTAAACATAATGAACTGTATACAAATGTACTGAAGAACTGTACACTAATATACTGAAGAACTGTACACAAATGTGCAGAAGAACTGTACACTAACATACTGAAGAACTGTAAACACACATACTGAAGAACTATACACAAACATACTGAAAAACTGTATGTAAACATAATGAACTGTATCCAAACGTACTGAAAAACTGTACACTAACATACTGAAGAACTGTACACACACATACTGAAGAACTGTACACTAACATACTGAAGAACTGTATGTAAACATAATGAACTGTATCCAAAGTACTGAAGAACTGCACACTAATATACTGACTAACTATATTCAGAGAGTTTGTTCCAGTAACCTAATCAATATAAAATTAGATCATACTGACTGTACAGCCGCAGCCAGCACCTTTGATCTAAAGGCGGGGCTATTAAATATTAGATCTCTTACATCTAAAGCGCTAATGGTTAATGAACTCATTACTGATCAGGAGTTTAATGTACTTTGTTTAACTGAAACATGGATTAAGCCAAATGAACATATAGCATTAAATGAAGCGAGTCCTCCTGGATACAGTTATATACACCAGTCTCATCTAACTGGGAGAGGAGGAGGTGTTGCGGTTATTTATAATGATTATCTTGGTGTAACACACAAACCTAGTTATAAATTTAATACATTTGAAGTTCTTCATACTCAGATAATGGATGTAGCCATGAAAAATAGGTCTACCCATTTAATTCCGTTACTTATTAACAGGCCCCCGGGGCCATATTCTGAGTTTCTTTCTGAATTTGCAGATTTTATCTCAGATCTGGTTATTTCCTTAGACAAAGCTTTAGTTGTCGGAGATTTTAATATTCACTTCGATAACCCAGAAGACCCTTTGAAAACAGCGTTTGTGTCCATTTTAGATTCAGTAGGGATTAATCAGAATGTCATAAGGCCGACCCATAATGGTGGTCACACCCTCGATCTAATACTAACATTCAGGTTAAACGTAGAAAATATAGTCATACTTCCACAGGCTGAAGTTATCTCAGATCATTATCTCATCTCATTCAAAATCTCATCTCATCTCATCTCATTATCTCTAGCCGCTTTATCCTTCTACAGGGTCGCAGGCAAGCTGGAGCCTATCCCAGCTGACTACGGGCGAAAGGCGGGGTACACCCTGGACAAGTCGCCAGGTCATCACAGGGCTGACACAGACAACCATTCACACTCACATTCACACCTACGGTCAATTTAGAGTCACCGGTTAACCTAACCTGCATGTCTTTGGACTGTGGGGGAAACCGGAGCACCCGGAGGAAACCCACGCGGACACGGGGAGAACATGCAAACTCCACACAGAAAGGCCCTCGCCGGCCCCGGGGCTCGAACCCAGGACCTTCTTGCTGTGAGGCGACAGCGCTAACCACTACACCACCGTGCCGCCCCCTCATTCAAAATATGTCTGAATAATAATATATGCACCTCACCACACTACTGTATTAAACATACATTCACGTCAACTACTGCACAGAGCTTTATAAATGATCTCCCAGAGTTATCAACTTTGATTGGGTCACTGTCAGCCCCTGCAGAACTTGATCAGGCAACTGAATGCTTAGAGTCAGCGTTCCGCCATACTTTAGATAATGTAGCTCCTCTTAAATAGAAAATGGTCAGAGACAAAAAATTAGCACCCTGGTATAATGATGACACTCGCACTTTAAAACAGACCACTCGAAAATTGGAACGTAAATGGCGTCAAACAAAATTGGTAGTGTTCAAATTAGCGTGGAAGGAGAGCTTCCTGAAGTATAGAAAAGCTCTTAGTGCTGCGAGATCAACATATCTCTCCTCCCTAATAGAAGATAACAAAAATAATCCTAGATTCCTATTTAATACTGTAGCAAAATTAACCAGGAATAAGTCCACTATAGACACATGCACACCTGTAGTATGTAGTAGCAACGACTTCATGAATTTTTTTAATAACAAAATTGAGAATATCCGACAAAAAATTTAAACTACTAATTTAAGGTCAGACAATGTAAGTGACCCTGTAGTTAACAATATAACTGTATCAGATCAGCAATTAGAATGTTTTACTCCCCTTAGAAAAATTTAATTACTTTCATTAATCTCGGCATCAAAAGCCTCAATTTGTGTACTAGATCCCTTACCTACACGTCTATTCAAACAGATAATACCTGAAGTAATTGAAAATTATAAATTCTTCTCTTACGATTGGCTATGTACCCAAATCCTTTAAACTAGCAGTTATCAAACCCTTGATTAAAAAACCTGACCTTGATCCCTGTCAGCTGTCCAATTATAGGCCAATATCAAACCTCCCCTGAATCTCCAAGATCCTTGAAAAAGCTGTGGCACAGCAGTTATGCTTATATTTACATAGGAATAACAGCCATGAAATGTATCAGTCAGGATTTAGACCTCATCATAGCACAGAGACAGCTCTGGTTAAAGTAGTAAATGACCTACTGTTGGCGTCTGATCAGGGCTGTGTCTCGCTGCTTGTGTTGCTTGACCTTAGTGCAGTATTTGATACCAGTGATCATTCCATTCTTCTGAATAGACTAGAAAATGTTGTGGGAGTTAAGGGAACAGCCCTCTCCTGGCTCAGCTCTTATTTAACTGATCGCTATCAGTATGCTGATATAAATGGTGATTTTTCTAGACATACTGAAGTAAAGTTTGGTGTTCCACAAGGTTCTGTCTTGGGTCCACTGCTTTTTTCTCTATATATGTTACCTCTGGGTGATATTATTCGTAAACATTGTATTAGTTTCCACTGTTATGCTGATGACACACAGTTGTATGTTTCTGCAAAACCTGATGAGAGACACCAGCTTAACAGAATTGAGGAATGTGTTAAGGACATTAGACACTGGATGCTTATTAACTTCCTTCTGTTTAACTCTGACAAGACTGAAGTACTTGTACTAGGACCACATACAGCTAGAAGTAAGTTTTCTGATTACACAGTAACTCTGGATGGCCTTTCTGTTTCTTCACGTGCAGCAGTAAAAGACCTCGGAGTGATTATTGACCCCAGTCTTTCATTTGAAACTCACATTGATAACATTACCCGGATAGCTTCCTTTCATCTCAGAAATATTGCTAAGATAAGAAATGTAATGTCACTACATGACGTGGAAAAACTAGTTCATGCTTTCGTTACCTCCAGGTTGGATTATTGTAACGCCTTACTGTCTGGATGTTCCAATAAGTGCATAAACAAGCTCCAGTTAGTTCAAAATGCAGCAGCAAGAGTCCTTACTAGAACTAGAAAATATAACCACATCACCCCTGTCTTATCCACACTGCATTGGCTCCCAATCAAATTTCGTATTGATTATAAAATACTACTATTGACCTTTAAAGCACTGAATGGTCTCGCACCACAGTACCTGAGTGAACTTCTGGTCCTCTATGACCCGCCACGCCTACTTAGATCAAAAAGTGCAGGCTATCTGCTGGTACCTCATATAGTGAAGGCTACATCAGGGGGCAGAGGCTTTTCTTACAAAGCCCCATAGTTATGGAACAGCCTTCCAAGTAATGTTCGGGAATCAGACACAGTCTCAGCGTTTAAGTCTAGGCTGAAAATATATCTGTTTAGTCAAGCCTTGTGTTTATGGTGTTTATGAGGTAAAGGTGTAGATCTGGAGGGTCCTCAGACATAGAGTGTTTTGGTAAATTGGGATGTATGGATGTGGTCAGTCCCCCACTCGCTTGCTCACTCGAGTTTGTTGATGGTGTAGTGGCTGCTGCTTTATGTCCCGGGGCGCCCTCATGCCTGTGTTACCTTCTGGCTCTCCCCTTTTAGTTATGCTGTCATAGTTAGTTTTGCCGGAGTCCCTGCTTGTACTCAGTGCAATATGTATACTGTTCCTACTTATTCAGGTGACATTGGGCATACCTAACAACCTGTGTTTTCTCTCCCTCCCCCCCCCAAAAAAAAATCTGTCCCTCTGAGTTACATGTCAATCCTGAGATCGAGGACGCTGACCTCTTCTGCTCCTCAGACCTGCCTGATCCATCCTGGTGCCCTGTGTCTGGTTGGAGTCTCATTGCATCACTCCTGTGGAGGACGGCCCCATGTGGACAGTTGAAAGTCATACCTGGAGAACGCTCTGGACACTTACAGTAATGCTTTTATGGCTGAGGATGATGGTTGACTTGTTAACTTTAGGACTGCAGTTGTCATGAACAGTTTTGCACTCAAGTTTCCATCAATGAAGAGTTTATAACATCAATGAAACTGACTTCATGGTAAAACTGTTAATGTTATACTCATATTGTCTGTTGTTGCCTAAATGAGGAAGGATTCCCGTTTGAGTCTGGTTCCTCTCGAGGTTTCTTCCTCATGTCGTCTGAGGGAGTTTTTCCTTACCACCGTTGCGACAGGCTTGCTCATTGGGGATAGATTAGGGATAAAATTAGCTTATATTTTAAGTCATTCAAATTCTGTAAAGCTGCTTTGCAACAATGTTTATTGTTAAAAGCGCTATACAAAGAAACTTGACTTGACTTGAATTTACTTAACTCTACAGGAAGTTGCAGAAGAACGGTACACTAACATACTGAAGAAGTGTAAACACATACTGAAGAACTGTACACAAACATACTGAAGAACTGTAAACACATACAGAAGAACTGTACACTAACATACTGATGAACTGTAAGCACACATATTGAAGAACTGTACACTAACATACTGAAGAACTGTAAGCACACATACTGAAGAACTGTACACTAACATACTGAAGAACTGTAAACACACATACTGAAGAACTGAACACTAACATACTGATGAACTGTAAACACACATACTGAAGAACTGTACACTAACATACTGAAGAACGGTAAACACACATACTGAAGAACTGTACACTAACATACTGAAGAACTTTAAACACACGTACTGAAGAACTGTACACTAACATAATGAAAAACTGTAAACACACATACTGAAGAACTGTAAACACACATACTGAAGAACTGTACACTAACATACTGAAGAACTGTAAACACACATACTGAAGAACTGGAAACACACATACTGAAGAACTGTACACTAACATACTGAAGAACTGGAAACACACATACTGAAGAACTGTAAACACATACTGAATAACTGTACACAAACATACTGAAGAACTGTAAACACATACTGAAGAACTGTACACTAACATACTGAAGAACTGTACACTAACATACTGAAGAACTGTAAACACACATACTGAGGAACTGTAAACACACATACTGAAGAACTGTACACAAACATACTGAAGAATTGTAAACACACATACTGAAGAACTGGAAACACACATACTGAAGAACTGTACACTAACATACTGAAGAACTGTAAACACACATACTGAAGAACTGTAAACACACATACTGAAGAACTGTACACTAACATACTGAAGAACTGTAAACATACATACTGATGAACTTTAACACACATACTGAAGAACTGTAAACACACATACCGAAGAACTGTACACTAACATACTGAAGAACTGTAAACACACATACTGAAGAACTGTACACTAACATACTGAAGAACTTTAAACACACATACTGAAGAATTGTACACTAACATACTGAAGAACTGGAAACACACATACTGAAGAACTGTACACTAACATACTGAAGAACTGGAAACACACATACTGAAGAACTGGAAACACACATACTGAAGAACTGTACACTAACATACTGAAGAACTGGAAACACATACTGAAGAACTGTACACTAACATACTGAAGAACTGTAAACACATACTGAAGAACTGTAAACACACATACTGAAGAAGTGTACACTAACATACTGAAGAACTGTACGCTAACATACTGAAGAACTGTACACTAACATACTGAAGAACTTTAAACACACATACTGAAGAACTGTACACTAACATACTGAAGAACTTTAAACACACATACTGAAGAACTGTACACTAACATACTGAAGAACTTTAAACACACATACTGAAGAACTGTACACTAACATACTGAAGAACTGTACACTAACATACTGAATAACTGTAAACACACATACTGAAGAACTGTACACTAACATACTGAAGAACTGTAAACACACATATTGAAGAACTGTAAACACATACTGAATAACTGTAAACACACATACTGAAGAACTGTACACTAACATACTGAAGAACTGGAAACACATACTGAAGAACTGTACACTAACATACTGAAGAACTGTAAACACACATACTGAAGAACTGTAAACACATACTGAAGAAGTGTACACTAACATACTGAAGAACTGTAAACACACATATTGAAGAACTGTACACACACATACTGAAGAACTGTACAAACACATACTGAAGAACTGTACGCTAACACACTGAAGAACTTTAAACACACATACTGAAGAACTGTACAAACACATACTGAAGAACTGTACACTAACACACTGAAGAACTGTAAACACATACTGAAGAACTGTACACTAACATACTGAAGAACTGTAAACACACATACTGAAGAACTATAAACACATACTGAAGAACTGTACACTAACATACTGAAGAACTGTACACTAACATACTGAAGAACTGTAAACACACATACTGAAGAACTGTAAACACATACTGAAGAACTGTACACTAACATACTGAAGAACTGTAAACACACATACTGAAGAACTGTAAACACATACTGAAGAACTGTACACTAACATACTGAAGAACTGGAAACACACATACTGAAGAACTGTAAACACGTACTGAAGAACTGTAAACACACATACTGAAGAACTGTACACTACCATACTGAAGAACTGTAAACACACATACTGAAGAAATGTAAACACATACTGAAGAACTGTAAACACACATACTGAAGAACTGTACACTAACATACTGAACAACTGTAAACACACAAACTGAAGAACTGTAAACACACATACTGAAGAACTGTACACTAACATACTGAAGAACTGCAAACACATACTGAAGAACTGTACACTAACATACTGAAGAACTGTAAACACATACTGAAGAACTGTAAACACACATACTGAAGAACTGTACACTAACATACTGAAGAACTGTAAACACACATACTGAAGAACTATAAACACATACTGAAGAACTGTACACTAACATACTGAAGAACTGGAAACACATACTGAAGAACTGTACACTAACATACTGAAGAACTGTAAACACACATACTGAAGAACTGTAAACACATACTGAAGAACTGTAAACACACATACTGAAGAACTGGAAACACACATACTGAAGAACTGTACACTAACATACTGAAGAACTGTAAACACACATACTGAAGAACTGTAAACACATACTGAAGAACTGTAAACACACATACTGAAGAACTGTACACTACCATACTGAAGAACTGTAAACACACATACTGAAGAACTGTACACTAACACACTGAAGAACTGTACACTAACATACTGAAGAACTGTAAACACACATACTGAAGAACTGTAAACACATACTGAAGAACTGTAAACACACATACTGAAGAACTGTACACTACCATACTGAAGAACTGTAAACACACATACTGAAGAACTGTACACTAATGGCCCTTTTCCACTACCCTTTTTCAGCTCACTTCAGCTCGCTTCAGCTCACTTCAGCCCAACACGGCTCGCGTTTCAACTACCAAAAAACAGCACGACTCAGCTCGCTTCAGCCCTGCTTAGCCCCTAAAACTCGCATGGTTTTGGAGTGGGGATGAAGCGAGCCAAACCGTGCCGAGTGAGGCTGGGGGCGTGAGCAGACACTCCCCTGTGCACTGATTGGTGAGGAGGAGTGTCCTCACATGCCCACACACGCCCCGCGAGCACGCTGGGATCTGTAAACACCGTAAACCCGGAAGGAGAAGAATTACGAATTACGAGAATTATGAAGCCTTATGCGCCTCGCCTCATCTATACGCTCTTGCCAGTATCTGTTCGCGTTGTCGGTGACAACAAGCCACAGCACCAAGACCAGCAACACTAACGACTTAATGTCCTCCATATTTATTGTTTACTATCCGGGTCGTGAGACTACCGCTTAAAAGCTCAGTGATATCACTGTTTGCGCTGCTTAACGACATCACCTGACGTCCACCCACTTTCGCTAACTCCACCCAATGTGTCCACCCACTTCCAGCCAGCACGGTTCAGCGCGGTTGTAGTCGAAATGCAACTCCAACAGCCCCGCTCAGCTCGACTCAGCCCAACTCAGCACGGCACGACTCAGCCCGACTCAGCCGCGTTTGTAGTGGAAAAGCGGCATAACATACTGAACAACTGTAAACACACATACCGAAGAACTGTACACTAACATACTGAAGAACTGTAAACACACATACTGATGAACTGTAAACACACATACTGAAGAACTGTAAACACACATACTGAAGAACTGTACACTAATATACTGAAGAACTGGAAACACACATACTGAAGAACTGTAAACACACATACTGAAGAACTGTACAGTAACATACTGAAGAACTGGAAACACATACTGAAGAACTGTACACTAACATACTGAAGAACTGTACACACACATACTGAAGAACTGTAAACACACATACTGAAGAACTGTACACTAACATACTGAAGAACTGGAAACACACATACTGATGAACTGTAAACACACATACTGAAGAACTGTACACTAACATACTGAAGGACTGTACACTAACATACTGAAGAACTGTAAACACACATACTGAAGAACTGTAAACACATACTGAAGAACTGTAAACACACATACTGAAGAACTGTACACTAACATACTGAAGAACTGTAAACACACATACTGAAGAACTGTACACTAACATACTGAAGAACTGTAAACACACATACTGAAGAACTGTACGCTAACATACTGAAGAACTGTACACACACATACTGAAGAACTGTAAACACACATACTGAAGAACTGTACACTAACATACTGAAGAACTGTAAACACACATACTGAAGAACTGTACACACACATACTGAAGAACTGTAAACACACATACTGAAGAACTGTACACACACATACTGAAGAACTGTACACTAACATACTGAAGAACTGTACACTAACATACTGAAGAACTGTAAACACACATACTGAAGAAATGTACACTAACATACTGAAGAACTGTAAACACACATACTGAAGAACTGTACACTAACATACTGAAGAACTGTAAACACACATACTGAAGAACTGTACACCAACATACTGAAGAACTGTAAACACACATACTGAAGAAATATAAACACATACTGAAGAACTGTACACTAACATACAGAAGAACTGTAAATACACATACTGAAGAACTGTAAACACACATACTGAAGAACTGTACACTGACATACTGAAGAACTGTAAACACACATACTGAAGAACTGTACACTAACCTACTGAAGAACTGTACACTAACATACTGAAGAACTGTAAACACACATACTGAAGAACTGTACACTAACATACTGAAGAACTGTAAACACACATACTGAAGAACTGTACGCTAACATACTGAAGAACTGTACACACACATACTGAAGAACTGTAAACACACATACTGAAGAACTGTACACTAACATACTGAAGAACTGTAAACACACATACTGAAGAACTGTACACACACATACTGAAGAACTGTAAACACACATACTGAAGAACTGTACACACACATACTGAAGAACTGTACACTAACATACTGAAGAACTGTACACTAACATACTGAAGAACTGTAAACACACATACTGAAGAAATGTACACTAACATACTGAAGAACTGTAAACACACATACTGAAGAACTGTACACTAACATACTGAAGAACTGTAAACACACATACTGAAGAACTGTAAACACGCATACTGAAGAACTGTAAACAAACATACTGAAGAACTGTACACTAACATACTGAAGAACTGGAAACACATACTGAAGAACTGTACACTAACATACTGAAGAACTGTACACACACATACTGAAGAACTGTAAACACATACTGAAGAACTGTACACTAACACACTGAAGAACTGTACACTAACATACTGAAGAACTGTAAACACACATACTAAAGAACTGTACACTAACATATTGAAGAACTGTAAACACACATACTAAAGAACTGTACACTAACATACTGAAGAACTGTAAACACACATGCTGAAGAACTGTACACTAACATACTGAAGAACTGTACACTACCATACTGAAGAACTGTAAACACACATACTGAAGAACTGTAAACACACATACTGAAGAACTGTACACTAACATACTGAAGAACTGTAAACACACATACTGATGAACTGTAAACACACATACTGAAGAACTGTAAACACACATACTGAAGAACTGTACACTAACATACTGAAGAACTGCAAACACACATACTGAAGAACTGTACACTAACATACTGAAGAACTGTAAACACACATACTGAAGAACTGTACACTAACATACTGAAGAACTGGAAACACACATACTGAAGAACTGTACACTAACATACTGAAGAACTGTAAACACACATACTGAAGAACTATAAACACATACTGAAGAACTGTACACTAACATAATGAAGAACTGGAAACACATAGTGAAGAACTGTAAACACATACTGAAGAACTGTAAACACACATTCTGAAGAACTGTAAACACACATACTGAAGAACTGTACACTGACATACTGAAGAACTGTAAACACACATACTGAAGAACTGTACACTAACATACTGAAGAACTGGAAACACACATACTGAAGAACTGTACACTAACATACTGAAGAACTGTAAACACACATACTGATGAACTGTAAACACACATACTGAAGAACTGTACACTAACATACTGAAGAACTGGAAACACATAGTGAAGAACTGTAAACACATACTGAAGAACTGTAAACACACATACTGAAGAACTGTACACTACCATACTGAAGAACTGTAAACACACATACTGAAGAACTGTAAACACATACTGAAGAACTGTAAACACACATACTGAAGAACTGTACACTACCATACTGAAGAACTGTAAACACACATACTGAAGAACTGTAAACACACATACTGAAGAACTGCACACTAACATACTGAAGAACTGTACACACACATACTGAAGAACTGTAAACACATACTGAAGAACTGTACACTAACATACTGAAGAACTTTAAACACACACTGATGAACTGTAAACACACATACTGAAGAACTGTAAACAAACATACTGAAGAACTGTACACTAACATACTGAAGAACTGGAAACACATACTGAAGAACTGTACACTAACATACTGAAGAACTGTACACACACATACTGAAGAACTGTAAACACATACTGAAGAACTGTACACTAACACACTGAAGAACTGTACACTAACATACTGAAGAACTGTAAACACACATACTAAAGAACTGTACACTAACATATTGAAGAACTGTAAACACACATACTAAAGAACTGTACACTAACATAGTGAAGAACTGTAAACACACATACTGAAGAACTGTACACTAACATACTGAAGAACTGGAAACACACATACTGATGAACTGTAAACACACATACTGAAGAACTGTAAACACACATACTGAAGAACTGTACACTAACATACTGAAGAACTGGAAACACATACTGAAGAACTGTACACTAACATACTGAAGAACTGTAAACACAAATACTGAAGAACTGTAAACACATACTGAAGAACTGTAAACACACATACTGAAGAACTGTAAACACACATACTGAAGAACTGTACGCTAACATACTGAAGAACTGTAAACACACATACTGAAGAACTGTACACTAACATACTGAAGAACTTTAAACACACATACTGAAGAACTGTACACTAACATACTGAAGAACTGTAAACACACATACTGAAGAACTGTAAACACACATACTGAAGAACTGTACACTAACATTCTGAAGAACTGGAAACACATAGTGAAGAACTGTAAACACATACTGAAGAACTGTAAACACACATACTGAAGAACTGTACACTACCATACTGAAGAACTGTAAACACACATACTGAAGAACTTTAAACACATACTGAAGAACTGTAAACACACATACTGAAGAACTGTACACTACCATACTGAAGAACTGTAAACACACATACTGAAGAACTGTAAACACGCATACTGAAGAACTGTACACTAACATACTGAAGAACTGTAAACACACATACTGAAGAACTGTACACACACATACTGAACAACTGTACACACACATACTGAAGAACTGTACACACACATACTGAACAACTGTACACACACATACTGAAGAACTGTACACTAACATACTGAAGAACTTTAAACACACATACTGAAGAACTGTACACTAACATACTGAAGAACTGTAAACACACATACTGAAGAACTGTAAACACACATACTGAAGAACTGTAAACACACATACTGAAGAACTGTATGCTAACATACTGAAGAACTGTACACTAACATACTGAAGAACTGTACACTAACATACTGAAGAACTGTACACTAACATACTGAAGAACTGGAAACACATACTGAAGAACTGTACACACACATACTGAAGAACTGTACACTAACATACTGAAGAACTGTAAACACACATACTAAAGAACTGTACACTAACATATTGAAGAACTGTAAACACACATTCTAAAGAACTGTACACTAACATACTGAAGAACTGTAAACACACATACTGAAGAACTGTACACTAACATACTGAAGAACTGGAAACACACATACTGATGAACTGTAAACACACATACTGAAGAACTGTAAACACACATACTGAAGAACTGTACACTAACATACTGAAGAACTGTAAACACATACTGAAGAACTGGAAACACATACTGAAGAACTGTACACTAACATACTGAAGAACTGTAAACACACATACTGAAGAACTGTAAACACATACTGAAGAACTGTAAACACACATACTGAAGAACTGTAAACACACATACTGAAGAACTGTACGCTAACATACTGAAGAACTGTACACTAACATACTGAAGAACTGTAAACACACATACTGAAGAACTGTAAACACATACTGAAGAACTATACACTAACATACTGAAGAACTGTAAACACATACTGAAGAACTGTACACACACATACTGAAGAACTGTACACTAACATACTGAACAACTGTACACACACATACTGAAGAACTGTACACTAACATACTGAACAACTGTACACACACATACTGAAGAACTGTACACTAACATACTGAAGAACTTTAAACACACATACTGAAGAACTGTACACTAACATACTGAAGAACTGTAAACACATACTGAAGAACTGTAAACACATACTGAAGAACTGTACACTAACATACTGAAGAACTGTACGCTAACATACTGAAGAACTGTACACTAACATCCTGAAGAACTGTAAACACACATACTGAAGAACTGTAAACACATACTGAAGAACTGTACACTAACATACTGAAGAACTGTAAACACATACTGAAGAACTGTACACACACATACTGAACAACTGTACACACACATACTGAAGAACTGTACACTAACATACTGAAGAACTTTAAACACACATACTGAAGAACTGTACACTAACATACTGAAGAACTGTAAACACACATACTGAAGAACTGTACACTAACATACTGAAGAACTGTAAACACATACTGAAGAACTGTAAACACACATACTGAAGAAGTGTACACTAACATACTGAAGAACTGTACGCTAACATACTGAAGAACTGTACACTAACATACTGAAGAACTTTAAACACACATACTGAAGAACTGTACACTAACATACTGAAGAACTTTAAACACACATACTGAAGAACTGTACACTAACATACTGAAGAACTGTACACTAACATACTGAATAACTGTAAACACACATACTGAAGAACTGTACACTAACATACTGAAGAACTTTAAACACACATACTGAAGAACTGTACACTAGCATACTGAAGAACTTTAAACACACATACTGAAGAACTGTACACTAACATACTGAAGAACTTTAAACACACATACTGAAGAACTGTACACTAACATACTGAAGAACTGTACACTAACATACTGAATAACTGTAAACACACATACTGAAGAACTGTACACTAACATACTGAAGAACTTTAAACACACATACTGAAGAACTGTACACTAACATACTGAAGAACTGTAAACACACATACTGAAGAACTGTACACTAACATACTGAAGAACTGGAAACACACATACTGAAGAACTGTAAACACACATACTGAAGAACTGTAAACACACATACTGAAGAACTGTAAACACACATACTGAAGAACTGTACACTAACATACTGAAGAACTGTACACTAACATCCTGAAGAACTGTACACTAACATACTGAAGAACTGTACACACACATACTGAAGAACTGTACGCTAACATACTGAAGAACTGTACACTAACATACTGAAGAACTGGAAACACATACTGAAGAACTGTAAACACACATACTGAAGAACTGTACACTAACATACTGAAGAACTGTAAACACACATACTAAAGAACTGTACACTAACATATTGAAGAACTGTAAACACACATTCTAAAGAACTGTACACTAACATACTGAAGAACTGTAAACACACATACTGAAGAACTGTACACTAACATACTGAAGAACTGGAAACACACATACTGATGAACTATAAACACACATACTGAAGAACTGTAAACACACATACTGAAGAACTGTACACTAACATACTGAAGAACTGGAAACACATACTGAAGAACTGTAAACACATACTGAAGAACTGGAAACACATACTGAAGAACTGTACACTAACATACTGAAGAACTGTAAACACACATACTGAAGAACTGTAAACACATACTGAAGAACTGTAAACACACATACTGAAGAACTGTAAACACACATACTGAAGAACTGTACGCTAACATACTGAAGAACTGTACACTAACATACTGAAGAACTGTAAACACACATACTGAAGAACTGTAAACACATACTGAAGAACTGTACACTAACATACTGAAGAACTGTAAACACATACTGAAGAACTGTACACACACATACTGAAGAACTGTACACTAACATACTGAACAACTGTACACACACATACTGAAGAACTGTACACTAACATACTGAAGAACTTTAAACACACATACTGAAGAACTGTACACTAACATACTGAAGAACTGTAAACACATACTGAAGAACTGTAAACACATACTGAAGAACTGTACACTAACATACTGAAGAACTGTACGCTAACATACTGAAGAACTGTACACTAACATACTGAAGAACTGTAAACACACATACTGAAGAACTGTAAACACATACTGAAGAACTGTACACTAACATACTGAAGAACTGTAAACACATACTGAAGAACTGTACACTAACATACTGAAGAACTGTACACACACATACTGAACAACTGTACACACACATACTGAAGAACTGTACACTAACATACTGAAGAACTGTAAACACACATACTGAAGAACTGTAAACACATACTGAAGAACTGTACACTAACATACTGAAGAACTGTAAAGACATACTGAAGAACTGTACACTAACATACTGAAGAACTGTAAAGACATACTGAAGAACTGTACACACACATACTGAACAACTGTACACACACATACTGAAGAACTGTACACACACATACTGAACAACTGTACACACACATACTGAAGAACTGTACACTAACATACTGAAGAACTTTAAACACACATACTGAAGAACTGTACACTAACATACTGAAGAACTGTAAACACACATACTGAAGAACTGTAAACACACATACTGAAGAACTGTACGCTAACATACTGAAGAACTGTACACTAACATACTGAAGAACTGTAAACACACATACTGAAGAACTGTAAACACATACTGAAGAACTGTACACTAACATACTGAAGAACTGTAAACACATACTGAAGAACTGTACACACACATACTGAAGAACTGTACACTAACATACTGAACAACTGTACACACACTGAAGAACTGTACACTAACATACTGAAGAACTTTAAACACACATACTGAAGAACTGTACACTAACATACTGAAGAACTGTAAACACATACTGAAGAACTGTAAACACATACTGAAGAACTGTACACTAACATACTGAAGAACTGTACGCTAACATACTGAAGAACTGTACACTAACATACTGAAGAACTGTAAACACACATACTGAAGAACTGTAAACACATACTGAAGAACTGTACACTAACATACTGAAGAACTGTAAACACATACTGAAGAACTGTACACTAACATACTGAAGAACTGTACACACACATACTGAAGAACTGTACACTAACATACTGAAGAACTGTAAACACACATACTGAAGAACTGTAAACACATACTGAAGAACTGTACACTAACATACTGAAGAACTGTAAAGACATACTGAAGAACTGTACACACACATACTGAAGAACTGTACACACACATACTGAACAACTGTACACACACATACTGAAGAACTGTACACACACATACTGAACAACTGTACACACACATACTGAAGAACTGTACACTAACATACTGAAGAACTTTAAACACACATACTGAAGAACTGTACACTAACATACTGAAGAACTGTAAACACACATACTGAAGAACTGTAAACACACATACTGAAGAACTGTAAACACACATACTGAAGAACTGTACGCTAACATACTGAAGAACTGTACACTAACATACTGAAGAACTGTACACTAACATACTGAAGAACTGGAAACACATACTGAAGAACTGTACACACACATACTGAAGAACTGTACACTAACATACTGAAGAACTGTAAACACACATACTAAAGAACTGTACACTAACATATTGAAGAACTGTAAACACACATTCTAAAGAACTGTACACTAACATACTGAAGAACTGTAAACACACATACTGAAGAACTGTACACTAACATACTGAAGAACTGGAAACACACATACTGATGAACTGTAAACACACATACTGAAGAACTGTAAACACACATACTGAAGAACTGTACACTAACATACTGAAGAACTGTAAACACATACTGAAGAACTGTAAACACATACTGAAGAACTGGAAACACATACTGAAGAACTGTACACTAACATACTGAAGAACTGTAAACACACATACTGAAGAACTGTAAACACATACTGAAGAACTGTAAACACACATACTGAAGAACTGTAAACACACATACTGAAGAACTGTACGCTAACATACTGAAGAACTGTACACTAACATACTGAAGAACTGTAAACACACATACTGAAGAACTGTAAACACATACTGAAGAACTATACACTAACATACTGAAGAACTGTAAACACATACTGAAGAACTGTACACACACATACTGAAGAACTGTACACTAACATACTGAACAACTGTACACACACATACTGAAGAACTGTACACTAACATACTGAACAACTGTACACACACATACTGAAGAACTGTACACTAACATACTGAAGAACTTTAAACACACATACTGAAGAACTGTACACTAACATACTGAAGAACTGTAAACACACATACTGAAGAACTGTACACTAACATACTGAAGAACTGTAAACACACATACTGAAGAACTGTAAACACATACTGAAGAACTGTACACTAACATACTGAAGAACTGTAAAGACATACTGAAGAACTGTACACTAACATACTGAAGAACTGTAAAGACATACTGAAGAACTGTACACACACATACTGAACAACTGTACACACACATACTGAAGAACTGTACACACACATACTGAACAACTGTACACACACATACTGAAGAACTGTACACTAACATACTGAAGAACTTTAAACACACATACTGAAGAACTGTACACTAACATACTGAAGAACTGTAAACACACATACTGAAGAACTGTAAACACACATACTGAAGAACTGTACGCTAACATACTGAAGAACTGTACACTAACATACTGAAGAACTGTAAACACACATACTGAAGAACTGTAAACACATACTGAAGAACTGTACACTAACATACTGAAGAACTGTAAACACATACTGAAGAACTGTACACACACATACTGAAGAACTGTACACTAACATACTGAACAACTGTACACACACTGAAGAACTGTACACTAACATACTGAAGAACTTTAAACACACATACTGAAGAACTGTACACTAACATACTGAAGAACTGTAAACACATACTGAAGAACTGTAAACACATACTGAAGAACTGTACACTAACATACTGAAGAACTGTACGCTAACATACTGAAGAACTGTACACTAACATACTGAAGAACTGTAAACACACATACTGAAGAACTGTAAACACATACTGAAGAACTGTACACTAACATACTGAAGAACTGTAAACACATACTGAAGAACTGTACACTAACATACTGAAGAACTGTACACACACATACTGAAGAACTGTACACTAACATACTGAAGAACTGTAAACACACATACTGAAGAACTGTAAACACATACTGAAGAACTGTACACTAACATACTGAAGAACTGTAAAGACATACTGAAGAACTGTACACACACATACTGAAGAACTGTACACACACATACTGAACAACTGTACACACACATACTGAAGAACTGTACACACACATACTGAACAACTGTACACACACATACTGAAGAACTGTACACTAACATACTGAAGAACTTTAAACACACATACTGAAGAACTGTACACTAACATACTGAAGAACTGTAAACACACATACTGAAGAACTGTAAACACACATACTGAAGAACTGTAAACACACATACTGAAGAACTGTACGCTAACATACTGAAGAACTGTACACTAACATACTGAAGAACTGTACACTAACATACTGAAGAACTGGAAACACATACTGAAGAACTGTACACACACATACTGAAGAACTGTACACTAACATACTGAAGAACTGTAAACACACATACTAAAGAACTGTACACTAACATATTGAAGAACTGTAAACACACATTCTAAAGAACTGTACACTAACATACTGAAGAACTGTAAACACACATACTGAAGAACTGTACACTAACATACTGAAGAACTGGAAACACACATACTGATGAACTGTAAACACACATACTGAAGAACTGTAAACACACATACTGAAGAACTGTACACTAACATACTGAAGAACTGTAAACACATACTGAAGAACTGTAAACACATACTGAAGAACTGGAAACACATACTGAAGAACTGTACACTAACATACTGAAGAACTGTAAACACACATACTGAAGAACTGTAAACACATACTGAAGAACTGTAAACACACATACTGAAGAACTGTAAACACACATACTGAAGAACTGTACGCTAACATACTGAAGAACTGTACACTAACATACTGAAGAACTGTAAACACACATACTGAAGAACTGTAAACACATACTGAAGAACTATACACTAACATACTGAAGAACTGTAAACACATACTGAAGAACTGTACACACACATACTGAAGAACTGTACACTAACATACTGAACAACTGTACACACACATACTGAAGAACTGTACACTAACATACTGAACAACTGTACACACACATACTGAAGAACTGTACACTAACATACTGAAGAACTTTAAACACACATACTGAAGAACTGTACACTAACATACTGAAGAACTGTAAACACATACTGAAGAACTGTAAACACATACTGAAGAACTGTACACTAACATACTGAAGAACTGTACGCTAACATACTGAAGAACTGTACACTAACATCCTGAAGAACTGTAAACACACATACTGAAGAACTGTAAACACATACTGAAGAACTGTACACTAACATACTGAAGAACTGTAAACACATACTGAAGAACTGTACACACACATACTGAAGAACTGTACACACACATACTGAAGAACTGTACACTAACATACTGAAGAACTTTAAACACACATACTGAAGAACTGTACACTAACATACTGAAGAACTGTAAACACACATACTGAAGAACTGTACACTAACATACTGAAGAACTGTAAACACATACTGAAGAACTGTAAACACACATACTGAAGAAGTGTACACTAACATACTGAAGAACTGTACGCTAACATACTGAAGAACTGTACACTAACATACTGAAGAACTTTAAACACACATACTGAAGAACTGTACACTAACATACTGAAGAACTTTAAACACACATACTGAAGAACTGTACACTAACATACTGAAGAACTTTAAACACACATACTGAAGAACTGTACACTAACATACTGAAGAACTGTACACTAACATACTGAATAACTGTAAACACACATACTGAAGAACTGTACACTAACATACTGAAGAACTTTAAACACACATACTGAAGAACTGTACACTAGCATACTGAAGAACTTTAAACACACATACTGAAGAACTGTACACTAACATACTGAAGAACTTTAAACACACATACTGAAGAACTGTACACTAACATACTGAAGAACTGTACACTAACATACTGAATAACTGTAAACACACATACTGAAGAACTGTACACTAACATACTGAAGAACTTTAAACACACATACTGAAGAACTGTACACTAACATACTGAAGAACTGTAAACACACATACTGAAGAACTGTACACTAACATAATGAAGAACTGGAAACACACATACTGAAGAACTGTAAACACACATACTGAAGAACTGTAAACACACATACTGAAGAACTGTACACTAACATACTGAAGAACTGTACACTAACATCCTGAAGAACTGTACACTAACATACTGAAGAACTGTACACACACATACTGAAGAACTGTACACTAACATACTGAAGAACTGTAAACACACATACTGAAGAACTGTACACTAACATACTGAAGAACTGGAAACACACATACTGAAGAACTGTAAACACACATACTGAAGAACTGTAAACACACATACTGAAGAACTGTACACTAACATACTGAAGAACTGTAAACACACATACTGAAGAACTGTACACTAACATACTGAAGAACTGTAAACACACATACTGAAGAACTGTACACTAACATACTGAAGAACTGTAAACACACATACTGAAGAACTGTACACTAACATACTGAAGAACTGTAAACACACATACTGAAGAACTGTAAACACACATACTGAAGAACTGTACACACACATACTGAAGAACTGTACACTAACATACTGAAGAACTGTAAACACACATACTGAAGAACTGTAAACACACATACTGAAGAACTGTACACTAACATACTGAAGAACTGTAAACACACATACTGAAGAACTGTAAACACACATACTGAAGAACTGTACACTAACATACTGAAGAACTGGAAACACATACTGAAGAACTGTAAACACATACTGAAGAACTGGAAACACATACTGAAGAACTGTACACTAACATACTGAAGAACTGTAAACACATATACTGAAGAACTGTAAACACATACTGAAGAATTGTAAACACACATACTGAAGAACTGTAAACACACATACTGAAGAACTGTACGCTAACATACTGAAGAACTGTACACTAACATACTGAAGAACTGTAAACACACATACTGAAGAACTGTAAACACATACTGAAGAACTGTACACTAACATACTGAAGAACTGTAAACACATACTGAAGAACTGTACACACACATACTGAAGAACTGTACACTAACATACTGAACAACTGTACACACACATACTGAAGAACTGTACACTAACATACTGAAGAACTTTAAACACACATACTGAAGAACTGTACACTAACATACTGAAGAACTGTAAACACATACTGAAGAACTGTAAACACATACTGAAGAACTGTACACTAACATACTGAAGAACTGTACACTAACATACTGAAGAACTGTACACTAACATACTGAAGAACTGTAAACACACATACTGAAGAACTGTAAACACACATACTGAAGAACTGTAAACACACATACTGAAGAACTGTATGCTAACATACTGAAGAACTGTACACTAACATACTGAAGAACTGTACACTAACATACTGAAGAACTGTACACTAACATACTGAAGAACTGGAAACACATACTGAAGAACTGTACACTAACATACTGAAGAACTGTAAACACACATACTAAAGAACTGTACACTAACATATTGAAGAACTGTAAACACACATTCTAAAGAACTGTACACTAACATACTGAAGAACTGTAAACACACATACTGAAGAACTGTACACTAACATACTGAAGAACTGGAAACACATACTGATGAACTGTAAACACATATACTGAAGAACTGTAAACACACATACTGAAGAACTGTACACTAACATACTGAAGAACTGGAAACACATACTGAAGAACTGTAAACACATACTGAAGAACTGGAAACATACTGAAGAACTGTACACTAACATACTGAAGAACTGTAAACACACATACTGAAGAACTGTAAACACATACTGAAGAACTGTAAACACACATACTGAAGAACTGTAAACACACATACTGAAGAACTGTACGCTAACATACTGAAGAACTGTACACTAACATACTGAAGAACTGTAAACACACATACTGAAGAACTGTAAACACATACTGAAGAACTGTACACTAACATACTGAAGAACTGTAAACACACATACTGAAGAACTGTACACACACATACTGAAGAACTGTACACTAACATACTGAACAACTGTACACACACATACTGAACAACTGTACACACACATACTGAACAACTGTACACACACATACTGAAGAACTGTACACTAACATACTGAAGAACTTTAAACACACATACTGAAGAACTGTACACTAACATACTGAAGAACTGTAAACACATACTGAAGAACTGTAAACACATACTGAAGAACTGTACACTAACATACTGAAGAACTGTACGCTAACATACTGAAGAACTGTACACTAACATACTGAAGAACTGTAAACACACATACTGAAGAACTGTAAACACATACTGAAGAACTGTACACTAACATACTGAAGAACTGTAAACACATACTGAAGAACTGTACAAACACATACTGAAGAACTGTACACACACATACTGAAGAACTGTAAACACACATACTAAAGAACTGTACACTAACATACTGAAGAACTTTAAACACACATACTGAAGAACTGTACACTAACATACTGAACAACTGTAAACACACATACTGAAGAACTGTACACTAACATACTGAAGAACTTTAAACACACATACTGAAGAACTGTACACTAACATACTGAAGAACTTTAAACACACATACTGAAGAACTGTACAAACACATACTGAAGAACTGTACACACACATACTGAACAACTGTACACACACATACTGAACAACTGTACACTAACATACTGAAGAACTTTAAACACACATACTGAAGAACTGTACACTAACATACTGAACAACTGTAAACACACATACTGAAGAACTGTACACTAACATACTGAAGAACTTTAAACACACATACTGAAGAACTGTACACTAACATACTGAAGAACTGTAAACACATACTGAAGAACTGTAAACACACATACTGAAGAACTGTAAACACACATACTGAAGAACTGTACACTAACATACTGAAGAACTGTACGCTAACATACTGAAGAACTGTACACTAACATACTGAAGAACTGTACACTAACATACTGAAGAACTTTAAACACACATACTGAAGAACTGTACACTAACATACTGAAGAACTTTAAACACACATACTGAAGAACTGTACACTAACATACTGAAGAACTGTACACTAATATACTGAAGAACTTTAAACACACATACTGAAGAACTGTACACTAACATACTGAAGAACTGTACACTAACATACTGAAGAACTGTAAACACACATACTGAAGAACTGTACGCTAACATACTGAAGAACTGTACACTAACATACTGAAGAACTGGAAACACATACTGAAGAACTGTAAACACACATACTGAAGAACTGTACACTAACATACTGAAGAACTGTAAACACACATACTAAAGAACTGTACACTAACATATTGAAGAACTGTAAACACACATTCTAAAGAACTGTACACTAACATACTGAAGAACTGTAAACACACATACTGAAGAACTGTACACTAACATACTGAAGAACTGGAAACACACATACTGATGAACTGTAAACACACATACTGAAGAACTGTAAACACACATACTGAAGAACTGTACACTAACATACTGAAGAACTGGAAACACATACTGAAGAACTGTAAACACATACTGAAGAACTGGAAACACATACTGAAGAACTGTACACTAACATACTGAAGAACTGTAAACACACATACTGAAGAACTGTAAACACATACTGAAGAACTGTAAACACACATACTGAAGAACTGTAAACACACATACTGAAGAACTGTACGCTAACATACTGAAGAACTGTACACTAACATACTGAAGAACTGTAAACACACATACTGAAGAACTGTAAACACATACTGAAGAACTGTACACTAACATACTGAAGAACTGTAAACACATACTGAAGAACTGTACACACACATACTGAAGAACTGTACACTAACATACTGAACAACTGTACACACACATACTGAAGAACTGTACACTAACATACTGAAGAACTTTAAACACACATACTGAAGAACTGTACACTAACATACTGAAGAACTGTAAACACATACTGAAGAACTGTAAACACATACTGAAGAACTGTACACTAACATACTGAAGAACTGTACGCTAACATACTGAAGAACTGTACACTAACATACTGAAGAACTGTAAACACACATACTGAAGAACTGTAAACACATACTGAAGAACTGTACACTAACATACTGAAGAACTGTAAACACATACTGAAGAACTGTACACTAACATACTGAAGAACTGTACACACACATACTGAACAACTGTACACACACATACTGAAGAACTGTACACTAACATACTGAAGAACTGTAAAGACATACTGAAGAACTGTACACACACATACTGAAGAACTGTACACACACATACTGAACAACTGTACACACACATACTGAAGAACTGTACACACACATACTGAACAACTGTACACACACATACTGAAGAACTGTACACTAACATACTGAAGAACTTTAAACACACATACTGAAGAACTGTACACTAACATACTGAAGAACTGTAAACACACATACTGAAGAACTGTAAACACACATACTGAAGAACTGTAAACACACATACTGAAGAACTGTACGCTAACATACTGAAGAACTGTACACTAACATACTGAAGAACTGTAAACACACATACTGAAGAACTGTAAACACATACTGAAGAACTGTACACTAACATACTGAAGAACTGTAAACACATACTGAAGAACTGTACACACACATACTGAAGAACTGTACACTAACATACTGAACAACTGTACACACACATACTGAAGAACTGTACACTAACATACTGAAGAACTTTAAACACACATACTGAAGAACTGTACACTAACATACTGAAGAACTGTAAACACATACTGAAGAACTGTAAACACATACTGAAGAACTGTACACTAACATACTGAAGAACTGTACGCTAACATACTGAAGAACTGTACACTAACATACTGAAGAACTGTAAACACACATACTGAAGAACTGTAAACACATACTGAAGAACTGTACACTAACATACTGAAGAACTGTAAACACATACTGAAGAACTGTACACTAACATACTGAAGAACTGTACACACACATACTGAACAACTGTACACACACATACTGAAGAACTGTACACTAACATACTGAAGAACTGTAAACACACATACTGAAGAACTGTAAACACATACTGAAGAACTGTACACTAACATACTGAAGAACTGTAAAGACATACTGAAGAACTGTACACACACATACTGAAGAACTGTACACACACATACTGAACAACTGTACACACACATACTGAAGAACTGTACACACACATACTGAACAACTGTACACACACATACTGAAGAACTGTACACTAACATACTGAAGAACTTTAAACACACATACTGAAGAACTGTACACTAACATACTGAAGAACTGTAAACACACATACTGAAGAACTGTAAACACACATACTGAAGAACTGTATGCTAACATACTGAAGAACTGTACACTAACATACTGAAGAACTGTACACTAACATACTGAAGAACTGTACACTAACATACTGAAGAACTGGAAACACATACTGAAGAACTGTACACACACATACTGAAGAACTGTACACTAACATACTGAAGAACTGTAAACACACATACTAAAGAACTGTACACTAACATATTGAAGAACTGTAAACACACATTCTAAAGAACTGTACACTAACATACTGAAGAACTGTAAACACACATACTGAAGAACTGTACACTAACATACTGAAGAACTGGAAACACACATACTGATGAACTGTAAACACACATACTGAAGAACTGTAAACACACATACTGAAGAACTGTACACTAACATACTGAAGAACTGTAAACACATACTGAAGAACTGTAAACACATACTGAAGAACTGGAAACACATACTGAAGAACTGTACACTAACATACTGAAGAACTGTAAACACACATACTGAAGAACTGTAAACACATACTGAAGAACTGTAAACACACATACTGAAGAACTGTAAACACACATACTGAAGAACTGTACGCTAACATACTGAAGAACTGTACACTAACATACTGAAGAACTGTAAACACACATACTGAAGAACTGTAAACACATACTGAAGAACTATACACTAACATACTGAAGAACTGTAAACACATACTGAAGAACTGTACACACACTGAAGAACTGTACACTAACATACTGAACAACTGTACACACACATACTGAAGAACTGTACACTAACATACTGAACAACTGTACACACACATACTGAAGAACTGTACACTAACATACTGAAGAACTTTAAACACACATACTGAAGAACTGTACACTAACATACTGAAGAACTGTAAACACATACTGAAGAACTGTAAACACATACTGAAGAACTGTACACTAACATACTGAAGAACTGTACGCTAACATACTGAAGAACTGTACACTAACATCCTGAAGAACTGTAAACACACATACTGAAGAACTGTAAACACATACTGAAGAACTGTACACTAACATACTGAAGAACTGTAAACACATACTGAAGAACTGTACACACACATACTGAACAACTGTACACACACATACTGAAGAACTGTACACTAACATACTGAAGAACTTTAAACACACATACTGAAGAACTGTACACTAACATACTGAAGAACTGTAAACACACATACTGAAGAACTGTACACTAACATACTGAAGAACTGTAAACACATACTGAAGAACTGTAAACACACATACTGAAGAAGTGTACACTAACATACTGAAGAACTGTACGCTAACATACTGAAGAACTGTACACTAACATACTGAAGAACTTTAAACACACATACTGAAGAACTGTACACTAACATACTGAAGAACTTTAAACACACATACTGAAGAACTGTACACTAACATACTGAAGAACTTTAAACACACATACTGAAGAACTGTACACTAACATACTGAAGAACTGTACACTAACATACTGAATAACTGTAAACACACATACTGAAGAACTGTACACTAACATACTGAAGAACTTTAAACACACATACTGAAGAACTGTACACTAGCATACTGAAGAACTTTAAACACACATACTGAAGAACTGTACACTAACATACTGAAGAACTTTAAACACACATACTGAAGAACTGTACACTAACATACTGAAGAACTGTACACTAACATACTGAATAACTGTAAACACACATACTGAAGAACTGTACACTAACATACTGAAGAACTTTAAACACACATACTGAAGAACTGTACACTAACATACTGAAGAACTGTAAACACACATACTGAAGAACTGTACACTAACATACTGAAGAACTGGAAACACACATACTGAAGAACTGTAAACACACATACTGAAGAACTGTAAACACACATACTGAAGAACTGTAAACACACATACTGAAGAACTGTACACTAACATACTGAAGAACTGTACACTAACATCCTGAAGAACTGTACACTAACATACTGAAGAACTGTACACACACATACTGAAGAACTGTACACTAACATACTGAAGAACTGTAAACACACATACTGAAGAACTGTACACTAACATACTGAAGAACTGGAAACACATACTGAAGAACTGTAAACACACATACTGAAGAACTGTAAACACACATACTGAAGAACTGTACACTAACATACTGAAGAACTGTAAACACACATACTGAAGAACTGTACACTAACATACTGAAGAACTGTAAACACACATACTGAAGAACTGTACACTAACATACTGAAGAACTGTAAACACACATACTGAAGAACTGTACACTAACATACTGAAGAACTGTAAACACACATACTGAAGAACTGTAAACACACATACTGAAGAACTGTACACACACATACTGAAGAACTGTACACTAACATACTGAAGAACTGTAAACACATACTGAAGAACTGTAAACACACATACTGAAGAACTGTACACACACATACTGAAGAACTGTACACTAACATACTGAAGAACTGTAAACACACATACTGAAAAACTGTAAACACACATACTGAAAAACTGTAAACACACATACTGAAGAACTGTACACTAACATACTGAAGAACTGTAAACACACATACTGAAGAACTGTAAACACATACTGAAGAACTATACACTAACATACTGAAGAACTGTAAACACACATACTGAAGAACTGTACACTAACATACTGAAGAACTGTACACTAACATACTGAACAACTGTACACACACATACTGAAGAATTGTACACTAACATACTGAACAACTGTACACACACATACTGAAGAACTGTACACTAACATACTGAAGAACTTTAAACACACATACTGAAGAACTGTACACTAACATACTGAAGAACTGTAAACACATACTGAAGAACTGTAAACACATACTGAAGAACTGTACACTAACATACTGAAGAACTGTACGCTAACATACTGAAGAACTGTACACTAACATCCTGAAGAACTGTAAACACACATACTGAAGAACTGTAAACACATACTGAAGAACTGTACACTAACATACTGAAGAACTGTAAACACATACTGAAGAACTGTACACACACATACTGAACAACTGTACACACACATACTGAAGAACTGTACACTAACATACTGAAGAACTTTAAACACACATACTGAAGAACTGTACACTAACATACTGAAGAACTGTAAACACACATACTGAAGAACTGTACACTAACATACTGAAGAACTGTAAACACATACTGAAGAACTGTAAACACACATACTGAAGAAGTGTACACTAACATACTGAAGAACTGTACGCTAACATACTGAAGAACTGTACACTAACATACTGAAGAACTTTAAACACACATACTGAAGAACTGTACACTAACATACTGAAGAACTTTAAACACACATACTGAAGAACTGTACACTAACATACTGAAGAACTTTAAACACACATACTGAAGAACTGTACACTAACATACTGAAGAACTGTACACTAACATACTGAATAACTGTAAACACACATACTGAAGAACTGTACACTAACATACTGAAGAACTTTAAACACACATACTGAAGAACTGTACACTAGCATACTGAAGAACTTTAAACACACATACTGAAGAACTGTACACTAACATACTGAAGAACTTTAAACACACATACTGAAGAACTGTACACTAACATACTGAAGAACTGTACACTAACATACTGAATAACTGTAAACACACATACTGAAGAACTGTACACTAACATACTGAAGAACTTTAAACACACATACTGAAGAACTGTACACTAACATACTGAAGAACTGTAAACACACATACTGAAGAACTGTACACTAACATACTGAAGAACTGGAAACACACATACTGAAGAACTGTAAACACATACTGAAGAACTGTAAACACACATACTGAAGAACTGTAAACACACATACTGAAGAACTGTACACTAACATACTGAAGAACTGTACACTAACATCCTGAAGAACTGTACACTAACATACTGAAGAACTGTACACACACATACTGAAGAACTGTACACTAACATACTGAAGAACTGTAAACACACATACTGAAGAACTGTACACTAACATACTGAAGAACTGGAAACACATACTGAAGAACTGTAAACACACATACTGAAGAACTGTAAACACACATACTGAAGAACTGTACACTAACATACTGAAGAACTGTAAACACACATACTGAAGAACTGTACACTAACATACTGAAGAACTGTAAACACACATACTGAAGAACTGTACACTAACATACTGAAGAACTGTAAACACACATACTGAAGAACTGTACACTAACATACTGAAGAACTGTAAACACACATACTGAAGAACTGTAAACACACATACTGAAGAACTGTACACACACATACTGAAGAACTGTACACTAACATACTGAAGAACTGTAAACACACATACTGAAGAACTGTAAACACACATACTGAAGAACTGGAAACACACATACTGAAGAACTGTACACTAACATACTGAAGAACTGTAAACACACATACTGAAAAACTGTAAACACACATACTGAAGAACTGTACACTAACATACTGAAGAACTGTAAACACACATACTGAAGAACTGTAAACACACATACTGAAGAACTGTACACAAACATACTGAAGAACTGTAAACCCACATACTGAAGAACTGTACACTAACATACTGAAGAACTGTACACTAACATACTGAAGAACTGTAAACACACATACTGAAGAACTGTACACTAACATACTGAAGAACTGTAAACACACATAGTGAAAAACTGTAAACACACATACTGAAGAACTGTACACTAACATACTGAAGAACTGTAAACACACATACTGAAGAACTGTAAACACACATACTGAAGAACTGTAAACACACATACTGAAGAACTGTACACAAACATACTGAAGAACTGTAAACCCACATACTGAAGAACTGTAAACACACATACTGAAGAACTGTAAACACACATACTGAAGAACTGTACACTAACATACTGAAGAACTGTAAACACACATACTGAAGAACTGTAAACACACATACTGAAGAACTGTAAACACACATACTGAAGAACTGTACACTAACATACTGAAGAACTGTAAACACACATACTGAAGAACTGTAAACACACATACTGAAGAACTGTACACTAACATACTGAAGAACTGTAAACACACATACTGAAGAACTGTAAACACACATACTGAAGAACTGTAAACACACATACTGAAGAACTGTACACAAACATACTGAAGAACTGTAAACCCACATACTGAAGAACTGTAAACACACATACTGAAGAACTGTAAACACACATACTGAAGAACTGTACACTAACATACTGAAGA
The DNA here is from genome assembly GCF_027579695.1 of Neoarius graeffei. NCBI lineage: Eukaryota > Metazoa > Chordata > Actinopteri > Siluriformes > Ariidae > Neoarius > Neoarius graeffei. The sequence continues at coordinate 45,595,581 of NC_083583.1, forward strand.
ACTGTAAACACACATACTGAAGAACTGTAAACACACATACTGAAGAACTGTAAACACACATACTGAAGAACTGTACACAAACATACTGAAGAACTGTAAACCCACATACTGAAGAACTGTACACTAACATACTGAAGAACTGTAAAAATCCGGTTCGTGTTTTGGTCCCAAAGTAGATATTCCCATCAACCAACCACTCTGGTTTGACATTTGATAATATCCGAGTAATTTCTGTGTAAAGTTCATTATAAAATGGACCCCGGAGAGAGAGACAGAGAGAGAGAAAGGAAACTCATTCATTCCCCAAAGCGCGGTGTCGCTGAGTCCAGGCTGAAAGATTGCGAGTTTGCACACAAACGCTGCGACTGTTTCCAGCTCGGCCACATTAACATTAACATTAGCACTGCAGTTCAATGGAAATGGCAGTAAAACGGCGTGTCTTCACGTGTTGACCGGCCGTAAACATGTCAGGACGCGTGAAAATCTAATAACCCTGCTACAGACATGTCATAAAGCTGTAATGATATAGGGCTAGTTCTAGTTTAGCTAGCAAAACACACACACACACACACACACACACAGAGAGAGTCCCGCTTAGCCGTAACATTAACGACTATAAAAAGGCTCTAATGATAACACAAGCCGAGCCTGTAAGCACAACGGGCTCTTTTGTACATTTTGAAGTGCTTTTCGACACCCCGTCGCCTGGTGCTCAGCCCACACACTCACACAGAGCTGTTCGGGAACGCTAGGCTAGCTTTGTTACCGAGTTGGACAGAGAGCCTGCTGCATTATCTTACATTCTGTGCGCAGGGAAACTGATCTGCTCGGCTGCTCACATGGACAACAAAAAAAATACCACCGACCTGCTTTATTCTCACACAAACAACCAGCACGGCGACTTCACTGCAAAAAGGAAAATACAGACGTGTTCAAATCGAAGATATGCATTTGCTACTTACTCGTTTTTCTCCATTTGCATGTTATTTAGGTATGTGTGTCTCCTGGTTGATCGTTAAATCCCCTCTCTTCTCCTCTGCACTTGCCTCCCCTCCCCCTGCAATGAGACTAATGAAAGACATCATGCACCCTGCAGGGACAATCACACACTCTCCAGACCTGTGCAAGCACTGGAAACCCCCTCTATTACCCTATACACAAGGATTTTTTTTTTATTTTTTGTTTTTTTATAATGTGTGATTACACTGAAAATAGAAATGGTTTAATTAACCTACCACGCTTTAACAAAGCATATCATACAGGAAACTCAGGGGTTAGACTGGATTTTAAGAGCTGAAGGATCCTTCATTCATAGGTGCGATGGTGCTTTGAACAATATGAATGTTTAACAAAGCAACTTTACAAAAATTCTAACTGGATGGTTCGCACTGTCGCTTCACAGCAAGAAGGTCCGGGTTCGAGCCCCGTGGCCGGCGAGGGCCTTTCTGTGCAGAGTTTGCATGTTCTCCCCATGTCTGCGTGGGCTTCCTCTGGTTTCCCCTACAGTCCAAAGACATGCAGGTTTGGCTAATTGGTGGCTCTAAATTGACCGGAGGTGTGAATGTGAGTGTGAATGGTTGTGTGTCTATGTGTCAGCCCTGCAATAACCTGGCGACTTGTCCAGGGTGTACCCCGCCTCTCACCCATAGTCAGCTGGGATAGGCTCCAGCTTGCCTGTGACCCTGTAGAACAGGATAAGCAGCTACGGATAATGGATGGATGGATCCTTAATTCACGGGTGCCATGGTGCTTTGAACAGTATAATTGTTTACAAAGCGACTTTACAAAAATTGTAACTGAATCGAGGGGGTGGCATGGTAGTGTAGTAGTCAGCACTGTCACCTCACAGCAAGAAGGTCCTGGGTTCAAGCCCAGCGGCTGGCAAGGGCCTTTCTGTGTGGAGTTTGCATGTTCTCCCCGTGTCTGTGTGGGTTTCCTCCAGGCGCTCCAGTTTCCCCCACAGTCCAAAGACATGCAGGTTAGGTTAATTGGTGGCTCTAAATTGACCGTAGGTGTGAATGGTTGTCTGTATCTATGTGTCATGACCTGGCGACTTGTCCAGGGTGTACCCAGCCTCTCACCCACAGTCATCTGGGATAGGCTCCAGCTTGCCTGCGACCCTGTAGAACAAGAAAAGCGGCTACAGATAATGGATGGATGGTAACTGGATGGAGATTTATATTTACAGTAGTGCTTGAAAGTTTGTGAACCCTTTAGAATTTTCTATATTTCTGCATAAATATGACCTAAAACATCATCAGATTTTCACATAAGTCCTAAAAATAGATAAAGAGAACCCAGTTCAACAAATGAGACAAAAATATTATACTTGGTCATTTATTTATTGAGGAAAATGATCCAATATTACATATCTGTGAGTGGCAAAAGTATGTGAACCTCTAGGATTAGCAGTTAAGTTGAAGGTGAAATTAGAGTCAGGTGTTTTCAATCAATGGGATGACAACCAGGTGTGAGTGGGCACCCTGTTTTATTTAAAGAACAGGGATCTATCAAAGTCTGATCTTCCAACACATGTTTGTGGAAGTGTATCATGGCACGAACAAAGGAGATTTCTGAGGACCTCAGAAAAAGCATTTTTGATGCTCATCAGGCTGAAAAAGGTTACAAAACCATCTCTAAAGAGTTTGGACTCCACCAATCCACAGTCAGACAGATTGTGTACAAATGGAGGAAATTCAAGACCATTGTTACCCTCCCCAGGAGTGGTCAACCAACAAAGATCACTCCAAGAGCAAGGCGTATAATAGTCAGCGAAGTCACAAAGGACCCCAGGGTAACTTCTAAGCAACTGAAGGCCTCTCTCACATTGGCTAATGTTAATGTTCATGAGTCTACCATCAGGAGAACAATGAACAACAATGGTATGCATGGCAGGGCTGCAAGGAGAAAGCCACTGCTCTCCAAAAATAACATTGCTGCTCATCTGCAGTTTGCTAAAGATCACGTGGACAAGCCAGAAGGCTATGATGAGACCAAAATAGAACTTTTTGGTTTAAATGAGAAGCGTTATGTTTGGAGGAAGGATAACACTGCATTCCAGCATAAGAACCTTATCCCATCTGTGAAGCATGGTGGTGGTAGTATCATGGTTTGGGCCTGTTTTGCTGCATCTGGTCCAGGACAGCTTGCCATCATTGATGGAACAATGAATTCTGAATTATACCAGTGAATTCTAAAGGAATATGTCAGTACATCTGTCCATGAACTGAATCTCAAGAGAAGGTGGGTCATGCAGCAAGACAACGACCCTAAGCACACGAGTCATTCTACCAAAGAATGGTTAAAGAAGAATAAAGTTAATGTTTTGGAACGGCCAAGTCAAAGTCCTGACCTTAATCCAATCTAAATGTTGTGGAAGGACCTGAAGCGAGCAGTTCATGTGAGGAAACCCACCAACATCCCAGAGTTGAAGCTGTTCTGTACGGAGGAATGGGCTAAAATTCCTCCAAGCCAGCGTGCAGGACTGATCAACAGTTACCGGAAACGTTTAGTTGCAGTTATTGCTGCACAAGGGGGTCACACCAGATACTGAAAGCAAAGGTTCACATACTTTTGCCACTCACAGACATGTAATATTGGATCATTTTCCTCAATAAATAAATGACCAAGGATAATATTTTTGTCTCGTTTGTTTAACTGGGTTCTCTTTATCTACTTTTAAGACTTGTGTGAAAATCTGATGATGTTTTAGGTCATATTTATGTAGAAATATAGAAAATTCTAAAGGGTTCACAAACTTTCAAGCACCACTGTAGATACCTAATGGGCAAGCCAGAGGTGACAGTGGCAAGATGACATAAGGAAGAAACTTTGAAAGGAACCAGAAGAGGGTCCATTCTTTTCTGAGTGACAGCGAGATTAGAAATTATTACTCTTCTACTACTCATTCTTTTTTTTTTGCATTGCTTGTCCGTTGAGGGGATAAGGAACCAGTTACAGTGGGCGAGAGGTGGGGTACACCCTGGATGGGTCACCAGTCTATCATGGGACTTATACAGAGAGACAGACAACTACTGTATTCACACTCATATTCACAGCTATGGGCAATTTAGAGTAGCCTGTTGACTTAATCCACATATCTTTGGATAGACACAAGAAGAACATGTGAACTCCACACAGAAAGGCCCCAGTCAACTGTCAGGTTCGAACCTAGAACCTGCTTGCACTGTCACCTCTGGTGACAGTGCTAACCCCTGCACCACCATGCCACCTTGTCTACAACTCTATACTGTACAGTCAAACAGCAGTCTTTAGGGTATCCATGTGGAATCAACCACAGCAGCACAGATTGTATCACGAGTGTAGAAGTAACAAGCAGAAGAGGCATCTGGATAAAAGAGATAGAGAGAAAGCCAGAAAGAAAGTGAACAGATGACAGTATTAGAATAGCTCTTATCCTATGGTGGGTTAAAAGTAGTATACAATGTAAGAGAACAATGTCGAACATCACTGTTCAATTTAATTTACTATAAGGAGTTCTCCAACCTAAAAATAATGGAAACCATGTGTAACTATAACTGCTCGGATCTTAAAATTTTTCAGTATTCCCTGTGGGTTAGTTTTGGTATCAATATTTTCTGATTCCTTTCAGACAAATGTACATGACACAATAAAGCTTTGAAGCTACCAAATGAACATATGCTCAAATCATCATGTTTTGAAAACATTCCTCTTTAAAACAGTAGATTATTATTATTATTATTATTATTATTATTTCCTCTTCATAAGCTGATCTTTGCCGGTTTTAGCCAAGGAGCAGGTCATAACATCCATCCATCCATTATCTGTAGCCGCTTATCCTGTTCTACAGGGTCGCAGGCAAGCTGGAGCCTATCCCAGCTGATTATGAGTGAAAGGCGGGGTACACCCTGGACAAGTCGCCAGGTCATCATAGGGCTGACACACAGAGACAAACAACCATTCACACTCACATTCACACCTACGGTCAATTTAGAGTCACCAGTTAACCTAACCTGCATGTCTTTGGACTGTGGGAGAAACCGGAGCACCCGGAGGAAACCCACGCAGACACAGGGAGAACATGCAAACTCCGCACAGAAAGGCCCTCGCCAGCCGCTGGGCTCAAACCCAGGACCTTCTTGCTATGAGGCGACAGCGCTAACCACTACACCACCGTGCTACCCGGTCATAACATTATTATTATTGTTGTTGTTGTTGCTGCTGTTGTTGTTATTTCATTCATACATTCATTCCTCTTCAGTAATTTATACTTCATCCATATATCATAAGCCAAATTCATTCATTCATCTTCAATTCCCACTTTATTCTGGTCAGGATTGGAGTGAATCCAACGTCTATGCCAGAAACAGTAGATGCAAGGCAGGTATACACCCTGGATGGGACACCATTCCATCTCAGGGCAACATGCACATGCACATGCATATTCACACACTCATTCACACTTAGGGTAACCAATATAGCACAGCCAATCCATTTACCAACATGTGGGAGGAAACTCATATGGATACAGGGAGAAAATGTACAGAAACTCCACACAGACGGTAAGGCCGAGCTCAGGAAGTGGAAGTGTATCATGGCACGAACAAAGGAGATTTCTGAGGACCTCAGAAAAAGCGTTGTTGATGCTCATCAGGCTGGAAAAGGTTACAAAACCATCTCTAAAGAGTTTGGACTCCACCAATCCACAGTCAGACAGACTTGCCCATTAAGTATCTACAGTGGTGCTTGAAAGTTTGTGAACCCTTTAGAATTTTCTATATTTCTACATAAATATGACCTAAAACATCATCAGATTTTCACACAAGTCCTAAAAGTAGATAAAGAGAACCCAGTTCTTTGGACTGTGTTGATCAACAGTTACCGGAAACGTTTAGTTGCAGACTCACATTCACATACATGGGACGAAGGAGCTATGAGGAAGTAGTGCTACCTGCTGTGCCAAGGTGCCATGCCATTAACAATATGCTAGGTGTAATATACTGTCATTGGATATATGTACCACGAGGTGAAGTTCAGAGTGGTTATCTTTTATTAATAATAATAATAATAATACATAAGTATTCACGTGAATTATCTTACACTAACTTAAAATTAAGTCGTCCAACTGCCATAAGTGTCATGGGAAGTTGTAGCTCAGTGGTTATGGGTTACCCAGACAATACAAAATACCATCTTACATAAAGAAAAAAGAAAATAAAGAAAATATATATATTTTTTGCCCTGTAAGATTAATTAATCATTTATTGCAATAGCACTAGATTTGATTTAATGATGACTAACTAAACCAGTAACTCATAAACAACATGTAGTTAGGGTTGCATTGATCCTACTTCAGAAACTGATTAGTCATACTCACAGACATTCTGCCTATTGCATAGTGTTTACTGGAATATCACCCAATCCCAGTACATTAGACAGGCTGAAATGCAGGCCATGAATTGCAGGCCAATATTTTTACCAGCAAAGGTTATAATTTTGTGTAAATCCTGAGCATTAATTTGATGTTACATTTCTTTACATTACACCTTTAATGCACAGTTGGAGTTTAATTAGCATGATATTACGTTATGCAAACTTCTGAAGCTTGAATTTAAGAAATTCAATACTACAGCCATATTACACATGCAGATATATTTCATCATACCTTGAAATAAATAATTGTGCACAGTTTTTAATGTGTCTGATTCAACTGACTGGACAAACCCAAAACCTATATTATAACTGAATATTCCAAATGTCATGTTGTAAGATGAGTCAGTCAGCCTGTGACAAAGCATCAAAGAGTGTTGCATAGTGTTGCACTTCAACTGCATCAGTGCTTGACAATTTGCACAAATTGTGCACCAACATCTGGGAACTATTCTGTACTCTTCGCATAAGACCAGAGAAGACAGAGCTGTTTAGGTGTTTAAGAAGACCCAATAAAGGCGAACAAGAACCAACTGCAGAATCAGGTTTGTTTAATCGGGTTTATTTGATCACTTTTTAAAGAAGGTACCAATATGGATTCTGTAGCATAGCTAAATCCCTTGGTGTTGTACATTTGTTATGGGATATTCAATGGCATAGTGAAACATCATTTGATATTTCAAAACATAAAATCTGGTAGAAAATGTACAATACGTAAAAGTAACATTATCTGTTTACTTATAGTCTTGACTTTTTCTGTTTATAGGGCCAACTTTAGGTGAAGTCTGACTAGATCCATACTGCTTTATACAACCACTGTACACCCATTACGTTTACTGTATGGCACAATTTCTAGTCCTTGAAATTGAAATGTTTGTAGAAGACATCATCCAGAACAAGCCACTGATGGCTGAAATAGATCAGAGCCACAGCGCATGCAGCTCCCCAGCCCACTACAGCTGGAGTCCTTTAAAGGTCTTGGTAGAAATCTAAGATCAAAATAATGCTCAAGATTTGCACAAAATTATAACCTTTGCTGCTAAAAATATGTTTCCCCAGCCTGCCTAATGTACTGGGATTGGATGACATTTCAGTAGACACTATGCAATAGGCAGAATGTCTGTGACTATGAACTCTTATCCAGTCATATTACTGAAGATGATTAAACAGCAGCAGCAGCAGCAGTATTCACATTATGTTGAGATTATATCTGGCAAGGAATAAAGCACAGCATGGTCTGTTGTTATTGGAAAATAATAAACGGTCATGTCATGCAGTCAATGTCAGTGATTACAATTTTTAGTAATGTAATTTTTAGCAATTTTAGGAATGAGTATTATCTCATCTCATCTCATTATCTCTAGCCGCTTTATCCTGTTCTACAGGGTTGCAGGCAAGCTGGAGCCTATCCCAGCTGACTACGGGTGAAAGGCGGGGTACACCCTGGACAAGTCGCCAGGTCATCACAGGGCTGACACATAGACACAGACAACCATTCACACTCACATTCACACCTACGGTCAATTTAGAGTCACCAGTTAACCTAACCTGCATGTCTTTGGACTGTGGGGGAAACCGGAGCACCCGGAGGAAACCCACGTGGACAACATGCAAACTCCGCACAGAAAGGCCCTCGCCGGCCACGGGGCTCGAACCTGGACCTTCTTGCTGTGAGGCGACAGCGCTAACCACTACACCACTGTGCCGCCACGGAATGAGTATTATGTTATACACTATTTGGCTAAAAGCATGGACACCTCACCATCATATCCAAATGCATTTGTTGAACATCCCGTTCCAAAGTTAGTCCCCCTTTGCTGCTTTAACAGCCTCCAATCTTTTAGGAATCTTTTGGCTTTCCACTAGATTTTGGAACATGTTTATGGGGATTTCTGCCTATTCAGCCACGAGCATTAGTGAGGTCAGGCAGTGAGGTTCGGTAAAGAGGCCTGGTGCACAGTCAACATTCCAGTTCATCCCAAAGGTGTTTAGTCAGGTTGAGGTCAGGGCTCTGTGTAGGACACTCAAGTTCTTCCACACTAACCTTGGTAAACCATCTCTGTATGAACCTAGATTTATGCAAAGGGGCGTTGTTATGCTGGAAGAGATTTGTGCCTGTGAGTCCCAGTGAAAGGAAAGCTTAAATAATAATGTACAATATACAAAGACATTCTCAACAATTGGGTGCTTACAACTTTGTGCAAAAGTTTGGGAAAGACCCACATATGGGTGTGATAGTCAGGTGTCCTACACACGTTTCACAATATAGTACTTTTTAACTATTTATGGTTATATTTAATGTTGTGAAACTGTTATTGTTTACGTACATCGAACAGTTGCTCCCTCGCTAGCCTCCTTTTTCTTTTGAAATTAATCAGACAAAAAAAAACACCACTCCTCTTGTCATGTTACAGAGAAACTGGACAGTGCAGCATGGCAGAAAACTTATTGATAAAGTGTTCACACTTGAGACCTTTTCCATAATATTAAATAAATGTCTCCTTGCAGACAACACCGTATGAACAATTATATATTTTCTTTGTTCCATAGCATTTTTAAAAATCAGTTTATTATTCGTCTTAGATTATGAGCTTCCACCATACAGCCTTGTGAATGACATGTTACCAGAGAAACAATAACATACTGAGCAAAGAATATAAAAAAAAAACTGATTTGAATTACAGGTGGGTCTACTATTGGAGCTATTGTAAAAATAAATAAATAAATGAATGAATAAAAATAATAATTAATTCATACCTTCCGACCAATCAAATTCAAGAATTCACATATAACACAATTTAAACAAAAGCCAAAATCCCAACTGCTAAATAAAGTATAGAATCTATTATATGTCATGTAGTGTGCTTATACGCCAATCAGCCATAACCTTAAAGCCACTGGGAGGTTAATTAAATAACACTAATCATATTATACTAGCAGGACGGCATGGTGCTGCAGTGGTCAACACTGTTCCCTCACAGCAAGATTGTTCCGGGTTTGAACCTCATGGCCGATGGGAACCTTTCTGTGTGAGTTTACATGTTCTCCCCGTGTCTGCGTGGGTTTCCTCCAGGTGCTCTGAACTGTGGAGGAAACCAGACATGCAGATTAGGTAAAAAATACCCAGTCACTGAGGTTGCACAAGACAGAGCATACTTCGTGCTGGTCCCAAGCCCAGATAGATTGGGGAGGGTGGCGTCAGGAAGGGCATCCGGTGTAAAACCTATGCCAAATCAAATATGTGGAACAGATCTGCTGTGGCAACTTCTAATGGGAGCAGCCAAAAGAAGATTATCATATTATAATAGCACCCGTCAAGGAGTGAGACATATTAAGCAGCAAATAGATAGTTCTCAAAGTTGATGTGTTGGAAGCAAAAAAAAAAGGTAAGGATCTGAGTGGCTCTGACAAGGGTGAAATTGTGATGACTATATGACTGGGTTAGAGAATCTCCAAAATGGCAGGTCTTATGGGGTGGTCCTGGTATGCAAATGGTTAGTGCCTACCAAAAGCTAGTATCTACCATGGAACGACAACCAGTGTACTGGTGACAAGATCATCAGTACCCAAGGCTCACTGGTGTGCATGGGGAGCAAAGATTAACCCATCTGGTCCAATCCCATAGAAGCGCTACTATAGCATAAATTGCTGAAAAATTTAATGTTTTAGTGCTGCCTCAATGGGTCAGAGCTGTTCTGGCAGCACAGTGATTTGATTTGATTTATTAACTTTGCCATAGCAAGATATGTACATACATTATGGCTGGGAAACCACTACAGCTTGCGCCAATTACAGTGGCCCCATTGTACCAAATCTGCATGTCTTTGAACTGTGGGGGAAACCCACACAAACACAGGGAGAACATGTAAACTCCACACAGAAAGGCCCCTGGCGGCCGCGACGTTCAAACCCAGAACCTTCTTGCTGTGAGGCGACAGTGCTAACCACTACACCACCACCCAATGGGGGACTTACATAATATTAGGCAGGTGGCTTTAATGTTATGGCTGATTAGTGTAGAAGTAGGGAGTAATTTGGGATTCAGTGGACACCAATTATTTTGGCTACGAAAACTTGACACAGCCAGTCCCTGTTTGAGATTTAGAATCCGATTTAGAATTTCCTTTCTTTCTTCCCTTCGTTGAGGAAGCAGTACAGGCTGTCAAAATAATGATACGCCTTCTATTACATGTTTTTATTTATTTAACTTTTTATGGTATACAAGATTCAAACTCAGACATTGGAAAAAATGTAGAATTTTGTTAAAAATGGCACATTTATTGCTACATTACTGTTATATACAGGACAGAATCTTAATACCTACTTATATATATTTATATATTTATAAAAACATAAGACAGAAATAAGAGACTGAAAAGACACCCACGCACACGTGCGCACGCACGCACGCACACACACACCAGGAGAGGCACTCTGAAGCCACAACAGCAGTATTTTATATTGTTCATGTCCCCTATTCAAAGTAAATAACAGTTGTGTACTAGTATAGAAATGTTGGGCAGGATATTTTGCTTCAGATACAACAGCAGTTATTAATGCTGTTTTTGAAACAGCATTGTGGAAAGCTGAACACTTCCCATAAAAATATAAACTGCCACAGGACATGCATGTACATGCTTGACAAGACTTGGCAAACTCTGAAATTTAATTTTGTGTGAAACATTTTGAGTGATCATAAACGAATTTAAAAGAATGTTATTAGATGTCCCAAAATGCAGACCCTCTGCAAAAAAAAAAAAAAGTTTTCCACCAGTCTGTATAGTTTCACTTGAGTAACAGAACCAGTAAACACTAATTTTTTTTTTTTTTTTGGGGGGGAGATTTCGTGGAAGATGCAGTGATGGACTTCAAGTCCATGTTGGCAACAAATGCAAAGTCAAACAGAGCAAGCCTGTTTTTCCATTTTATATAATTCATAGAACTGAATTTTCTCTGGGTTTAAAAAAAAAAAAAGAAGAAGAAGAAAGAAACAAACAAAAACTCCACCTAGAAGCTAATGTGTGTGCTCACTGCTAGTGTGTTTATAAATTTGGCTGTTGGTGAAAAATACTGCCAACAGTCTAGAGTTTAAACAATCTGCAAAATGGAAGATCCTTCACCCATAGGTTGACATGCTTTGTAAAGTCATGAGTACTTGGAAACAGACACCAACAGAAAGACATATGACTGGGGGGATGATACAAGTAAACAAAACAACAACAAAAAAAAAAGTCCATCCAACCACAAGCATCACGCTTCCTGACAAATCATACACACCTCAGCAGAAATTTATAACTTTATGAAATGGTTGATTCTCTTTTTCCTGAAAAATGAAATGTCAGTCAAGAGACTTTAGTTATTCATTTACTTTGAGCACTTCAAAACATTTTAAAAGATAAATGAAGAATATTATTTCAGAAGAAAAATAAATTTAGGCACGAATAAGGCGCCAAATATGACTGCCTTGAGAATGAGAAGGCCACATTGAAAATATTCAAAAGGTCAGTTATGCATCCTTCCTTTAGTGATGGATATGCTTTCCTATAATCTCCTTTTGAAAACAACTATCTGCATTTAACAGTGTCCAGAACAGACAAGATTGTAGAAATGTTATGAATTAACACTGTATTATCTTAGATACATTAAAACCATCCATGTAATCACACAAGATTAAAAAAAAAAACTATTAAATTCAGAAATGGATAGATTATATACTGGCAAATGAAATAAAATAACTGAATTGGCAGTATTCTGATGTACAGCAAATAAGGAGTATAATCTATATTTGAGCGTACATTCAAAACCAGTTGCATAATGTGTTCAAAACTGAGATGAGAGCTGGGCAATAATTGCTTAACATTTCATTCCATTTATATATTTAAAAAAAAAAAAAGGTCAGTATGAAGGGAATTGCAATTACAGACAGTGACGTAACCGCATGACCCACCTTCCCTAATCAAAGGAAGATTTTCATCCATCAGTAACAATGTTTTGACACAACAGGCTTCCAAGAACTCTCAAACATAAAGAATCAAAATCACTCCTTTACCTGTTTTTGTGACAGAGCTAAATGAAGTCTAAACACGGCAACGTAGAGAGTAAATGTTACGCACGCAGACGCTATCAGAGATCGGTGGAGCACAGGTGAACAAAGTGGACATTACACAAATAATCCAGGGCCCTTCTGAAATGCACTGCTCCGGTCATTCTATCATACCCTGCCCTGCTCTCTCACTTGAACAATATAGATTTCTACACTTCAAATTAATAGTGATTTTTTTATTATTATTTATAAATCTACAATGCATATACTAACAAAATATATATATTTTTATATATATACGTTCTTACATTTTGCTCAAGTTGAAATAATATCCTTTATGCATGTGTGAGGTGGACATAATGAGGTTTCAGTGTTTTGGCAACAACAGTCGATGAGAGCATGTACACCTCTTTTCAGAAAATGCTTTGAACTGGTGTTTTAGGAAGGACAAGAGAACAATGAGAGATGTGCTGGAGTAGTTACTCTTTGCGAATCAGAGTATCCTCAGCTCGAACAGCAGACGTACTTAGCGGACAACAGCATATCCCTGAAATAATGTCGTAACTTTCACACTGCTGGGCATCAGGGCTTCACTCTGGGTTTATACAGGAAACAAGATAACTGGAAACAAGCAGGAATGCTGAGGCTAACACACCATACGCTGGTGAATTTATTTAGAAAATGTACCAAATACTTCCAACCGGGATCTTAAGTTAACACAGACACCTTTTGTGTGCTCTCATGAGCTTTGTGTTTGCTCTGAGTAGCAGAAAAGTGACTGATCACTGTCTGGTGTTTATTTAAAAAAAAAAAAATCTGAAAATGTTCTTTGAAAAAGAAAAATCGCGGCTTTGATTGAAACCAATCAGTTTCACAAGAGTCTAACGACTTCAGCGGATCTGTGAACTTTCTCCCTTTAAATATAGACCTAGGCATGTTGGGATATTGCAGTCCCCAAAAAGCACCACAGGTTCTCTCCCACATCACATGGGTTTGGTTACACAACGCATGTAAGACTGTACCTTTAAGCAGGGAATGCCAAGCTACATAAAAACATTGCTCATTTACAAGCAACTCCCAAACAGATTTGTTCCACACAAGTAAGCAATTTGCTTCAGTGTCTCTTATAAAAATGTAACAATTATTTAGGCACAAATCCTTGATTAAATTTTGATATTTGTAGGTGTCCCCTGCCCCATAATCTCAGTTGTGGGGTAAATTGTCCATGGTAGATACAACATGTCTTTCCCTGTGTTCCATCAGTTCATGGAAGCAGAAAAAGGAAAAAAAAAAAAGAGGAAAATTAAAAAAAAATACACAGAGTTCTTCACATTTACGCTGGTAATCACAATCAGGAGTGCAGCAAAATGGGTTGTCAGTTTGGCAGTACACTTGTGTTTCTGGACGTGTGAAGATGCATCTTTTACATTTCATGGACGATACACTTTCCAAGTCAACATGTGTGAGAAAACACACATACTTTGAAGAGGGTGAGGGAAGATTATAAAAAGGCCACTTCTTCCATGAGCCACTGATCTGCAAAACAAGTCAGGAATATTCACATTGGTTTACATAGAACCATCAATCGACTCAAATCCTGATCATTTCCTAATACAACAAAATCACCAGGAAATTTAAAACAGAAGTATAGGTAGGACTACTGAGAAACCCTGTCCATCAATCAGCTTGAACCTCTATGAACCTACCATCATATATGACCAACAGAACTGTGTCCATCTCCTCCCAGAGCAGGGTGAGGTCCTGGCAGCTGCATTGGAGAGTCACCCACCACACTAGACACCTTTTCTTCCTCCCGTCGTTTCAGACACGCTGCCTTCGGGTTCAGATTGCGCTCTAGAGAGGGGAAGAAAAAAAAAAAAGGGAAAGGTAGAGATAGAGGGGAATAGGAAATGAGACAACAGAATATTTATTGTTGACTGCAACTGTAATATTAGCCAATGTGCACTCTGACAAATCTCAAAAGACTGAATAAGCCTCCTTCCCTTGTTTTTTTTCTTAATTTAAAAAATACATAAAATTGCTGAACACAAATGCCAAATATTATTAACAATGATAACGTCAACATAAACAGCAGTTATTCATACAACAGCTACTACCCAGGGAAGGTGAAGACTAACACACACTTCCTCCAATACATGCCAGCCAACCATACTGTTTTGTACTGATTCAAATTCCATTTTATTTTTATAGCACTAACAATGGACATTGTCACTAAGCAGCTTTATAGAAATATACAACTCTCTCACACACACACACACACACATCTGCTCGAGCTGTGACTCAAGGCAGCGTGAAACACTGAGAAATAGTACCATAGTCTCAATAGTACCTTATGGCCCTTTTCCACTACCCTTTTTCAGCTCACTTCAGCTCGCTTCAGCCCGACACGGCTCGCGTTTCGACTACCTCAGAGCAGCACGACTCAGCTCGCTTCAGCCCTGCTTAGCACCCAAAACTCGCACGGTTTTGGAGTGGGGCTGAAGCGAGCCAAACCGAGCCGAGTGAGGCTAGGGGCGTGAGGAGACACTCCCCTGTGCACTGACTGGTGAGGAGGAGTGTCCTCACACGCCCACACACGCCCCGCGAGCACGCTGGGATCTGTAAACACCGTAAACCCGGAAGAAGAAGAATTACGAGAATTTCTGAAGCTTTATGCGCCTCGCCTCATCTATACGCTCTTGCCAGTATCTGTTGGCGTTGTCAGTGACAACAAGCCACAGCACCAAGACCAGCAACACTAACGACTCCATATCCTCCATGTTTATTGTTTACTATCCGGGTCGTGAGACTACCGCTTAAAAGATCACTGATGTCACTGTTTGCGCCGCCTAACGACATCACGTGACGTCCACCCACTTTTGCTAACTCCACCCAATGTGTCCACCCACTTCCAGCCAGCACGGTTCAGCGAGGTTGTAGTCGAAATGCAACTCCAACAGCCCCACTCAGCTCAACTCAGCACGGCACAGCTCAGCCCGACTCAGCCGCGTTGGTAGTGGAAAAGCGGCATTAGAGATTAAAATTATATTCCAAGAATAAGACCGAGGATGAGCATTTTGCAGTAGACATGATTCAATAATGCCAAGTGCATGATATTTTTTTTTGGGAAAAAACAAAACACACACACCCACCACTAAACCTAAACACTGAGTGAGAGAGACTTGGTTTAGCCAGCACTGACCCCGCACTTGCTGCTCCAGATTGAGGATGACGTTGACGGCCTGGTGAAGGATGAGTAGTTTGGTCTGTGGTTTGTCCGTGCTCAGGTGCAGTTGGCACATGCGGCCCAGTT
This sequence comes from Neoarius graeffei, assembly GCF_027579695.1. Classification (NCBI taxonomy): domain Eukaryota; kingdom Metazoa; phylum Chordata; class Actinopteri; order Siluriformes; family Ariidae; genus Neoarius; species Neoarius graeffei. The sequence continues at coordinate 45,611,348 of NC_083583.1, forward strand.
CTTTAAAGGCCTCATTGATGTCTCGCACACGCAATCTCTCACGCGCGTTGTTGGCCACACGCCGTTCTTTCTCTCGTTCCAGTTTCACCTCGGCTGGCAGATCTTCATCATCCTCGTCATCTTTACTATGGGGGGGGGTTAGGAGATAAAATGTTTAAAAAAAAAAAAAAAAATTATTATTTTTACCACAGGTTAGGCATTAAAGAGATTTTCTGTTACCTCAAATAAAATGAGTTACCCAAAACATGTTTAGAAGTTGTCTTCTATAGTATTACACAGGAGCTGCAAGGTTAATATTGCTAACAAGTAATAAAAGTTTTATCTAACAGACTTGCCTCAAAAGATATTGTTTTGCTCAGTAGTGCTGGGTGTAAGTAAACAGTTCCCTCAATCAGAATTCCAATTATATATTAAAAAGTATACCATCAGAATCATGTCTAATGTACAATTTTTTCAAACTTTGGGCTACACCTTTTACCAGTTCCGATACTCGCGATATCAAAATAGGTTTCCAGCCATGATTCTGGCTTCAAGATGGCTGCTACTATGCAACAAAACATTTGTCCATTTTTAGTTGATAACCGTACATAATAAAGCAAGTGTATTTAAAATTGGTTAACAACTTTATGTGGTTTGTGACGCGAGTGATGATTTACACAAGCAATTTCCATGAAACTGATATTAGTAGTTACAGATAGCCTTACAGCTTTAAAATAGCCACAAAACATACCTTGACTGACAAGGGAAACAAATAATGTAATTTTATGTAAATTATACGACGTATAAAGTAGTAGTTTGGACAAAAAAAAAAAGAGCAAATGAAGTTTTGTATGTGTGAGCGAGAAAAACAGCATTCCACTTCACTTAAACTGATACTATATAGTCCACTTTATTATGTATTTAATAGCAGTGCTGTAGTCGAGTCACTAAACCACGAGGTCAGAGTTAAGTCCAAGTCATTTATATATTAAAAATGTAATAATAATAAAAAAATTAAATTTCCAGAGTCGAGTTGATGGTGGCTGTTTTAGCACCTTTAACATTAGTTTGTTCCTGAACATGACGTATGAACAGGTGAATGTGCGTTCTCTTTGTCAGGGAGTGCAAAGTATTCTGTCAGAGATGGTTGGGAGACGGATGTAAGTGCAGAAGGTGTGTTTATTAATACAAGTGAAGACAGGTAAACAAACAAGAACAATCAGGCAAAATTATAAAAAAAAAAAAAAAGTAAAAACAGGCTATAGGTCAAGTGAGGCACAAACAGGTTATCGTAGAATCAGCAGAATCAAAAACAAGAAAGAGAAAATCAGGGATCAGGAAACCAAACAAGGAAATAAGGCTCAGTAACGCATCAGCATTACTGATTACAGCATTACGCAACTCAATACTTCGCGAAGAAAGTGCGTTTTCACAGTTTTTACACAGGCGCACTGATTGTGCCTTAGTCCTGTGCAGGTGCAAATCATTTACGGCACGCACGCAAGAGTTCGCTTGGTGCGCGTGCTATACGGGGTGCGACCGAAAGTCTCTGATGCATGCGCCAAGGCACGCAGGTGTGACACTCTTGCACGAAATTAGTATAAAATTAATGTAGATATAAATATTTCATGCCAAATTATTATAGCATGTTACAAAAAATAAGGAAAAAATCTGAGTCCTCGTCTCCAATTTACAACTCCTAATGCAGTTAATGCACGAGTCCAAGTCAGAGTCATCAGTGCTCAAGGTCACAAGTCCTTAAAATTAAGGCACGAGTCAGACTCGAGTCCTGGACTCAAGTACTACAAGCATGTTTAATAGCGTCAATAAATACTATTAAATAAAAGTGTTTAGTTTTCCAAATACAAATAATTTAACTTCAAACCAGTATAAGTCATAAAATTTAAAATCATGAAGACAGTTTCTACTAATTGCTTAAAATATTCACCATTGGTGAACTGACAAAACATGCCTGAACCTGTGAAGGGTGTGCATGCCCTACAAATTAAAAAGATTTACAATAAGAGACACAATTGACTATTTGATCTTGAAGCGTCTCAGCAGTGACAATGATGGAAACTTACTCTTCTCCCTGGTCTGAAACACTTGAATGGACCTGGAGGGAAAACGCCTCCTTTCTGAAAACAATGTGAGAGTTGGGGAGGGGAGGGAGAAGACCATGAGAGGGAGCAGTGTGCCTGGGATAAGCCCAGACATTTTGAAAACAGACTCGACCCTTTGTTCAAGAGCATGAACACATTACACAGTTCGCTGGAGGCTTAAGGTGTGATTTAAACACTCACGTTTCCAGCCATGCAGGAAGCCACACCCCATACTCAATTCTCAAATCTTCAATATGTTAAAAAAACTGAATATCACAAAAAGATCGCACACCTTGTTCTGTTGCGAGACACTTTGGGGTCCTTCTTTTCCTCTTCAGACTTATCTGCAATGGAGGAGTTCTCATCCTCTTCTTTGTCTTCCCGCTTAATGTCACCACTATTTGAAGAGTGTGTGGCTACACCTCCTGGCAAACCTGCAGCCAGAGAGCCAATATATAAAAACACATGCAAACAAACATACAGTGGTGCTTGAAAGTTTGTGAACCCTTTAGAATTATCTCTATTTCTGCATAAATATGACCTAAAACATCATCAGATTTATACACAAGTCCTAAAAGTAGATAAAGAGAACCCAGTTAAACAAATGAGACAAAAATATTATACTTGGTCATTTATTTATTGAGGAAAATTATCCAATATTACATATCTGTGAGTGGCAAAAGTATGTGAACCTTTGCTTTCAGTGTCTGGTGCAGAGCCTAATCTAGGGCGCGTAATACGCGATAATACGCGTTTTTTTAATCTGTCTGTCGCACATCCACTTTTTGGGCACGAGAGTGATATCGCGTATCTTCATTTTGTCGCGCATTTATAAGTAGAGAGCGTGTAGTCACGTTTTACTGAATCTTGTGCGTATCAATTTGTCAGCACCAGCTAGCAAGCACTGCGGTAAATATAGCGTTGTTTACACACCTATTAGAAAGGACCGAAGTATTCCGAATGGTTTATTTAGCGGGTAAAACAGTTTTGTGAACTATTATCATTAGTCACTGAACCGGAAGACAGTGTATCTCAACCAATCGTGTGAAGTGTTTTAAAGTGACCTAAAACATCATCAGATTTATACACAAGTCCTAAAAGTAGATAAAGAGAACCCAGTTAAACAAATGAGACAAAAATATTATACTTGGCCATTTATTTATTGAGGAAAATGATCCAATATTACATATATCTGTGAGTGGCAAAAGTATGTGAACCTCTAGGATTAGCAGTTAAGTTGAAGGTGAAATTAGAGTCAGGTGTTTTCAATCAATGGGATGACAATCAGGTGTGAGTGGGCACCCTGTTTTATTTAAAGAACGGGGATCTATCAAAGTTTGATCTTCACAACACGTTTGTGGAAGTGTATCATGGCATGAACAAAAGAGATCTCGGAGGACCTCAGAAAAAGCGTTGTTGACGCTCATCAGGCTGGAAAAAGTTACAAAACCATCTCTAAAGAGTTTGGACTCCACCAATCCACAGTCAGACAGATTGTGTACAAATGGAGGAAATTCAAGACCATTGTTACCCTCCCCAGGAGTGGTCAACCAACAAAGATCACTCCAAGAGCAAGGAGTGTAATAGTCAGCGAGGTCACAAAGGACCTCAGGGTAACTTCTAAGCAACTGAAGGCCTCTCTCACATTGGCTAATGTTAAATGTTCATGTGTCCACCATCAGGAGAATACTGAACAACAATGGTGTGCATGGCAGGGTTGCAAGGAGAAAGCCACTGCTCTCCAAAAATAACATTGCTGCTTGTCTGCAGTTTGCTAAAGATCATGTGGACAAGCCAGAAGGCTATTGGAAAAATGTTTTGTGGACGGATGAGACCAAAATAGAACTTTTTGGTTTAAATGAAAAGCGTTATGTTTGAAAAAGGGGCGGCACGGTGGTGTAGTGGTTAGCGCGGTCACCTCACAGCAAGAAGGTCCGGGTTCGAGCCCCGTGGCTGGCGAGGGCCTTTCTGTGTGGAGTTTGCATGTTCTCCCCGTGTCCGCGTGGGTTTCCTCCGGGTGCTCCGGTTTCCCCCACAGTCCAAAGACATGCAGGTTAGGTTAACTGGTAACTCTAAATTGACCGTAGGTGTGAATGTGAGTGTGAATGGTTGTCTGTGTCTATGTGTCAGCCCTGTGATGACCTGGCGACTTGTCCAGGGTGTACCCCGCCTTTCACCCGTAGTCAGCTGAGATAGGCTCCAGCTTGCCTGCGACCCTGTAGAACAGGATAAGGCGGCTAGAGATAAGGAGATGAGATGTTTGAAAAAAAGGAAAAACACTGCATTCCAGCATAAGAACCTTATCCCATCTGTGAAACATGGTGGTGGTAGTATCATGGGTTGGACCCGTTTTGCTGCATCTGGGCCAGGACGGCTTGCCATCAATGATGGAACAATGAATTCTGAATTATACCAGCGAATTCTAAAGGAAAATGTCAGGACATCTGTCCATGAACTGAATCTCAAGAGAAGGTGGGTCATGCAGCAAGACAACGACCCTAAGCACACAAGTCATTCTACCAAAGAATGGTTAAAGAAGAATAAAGTTAATGTTTTGGAATGGCCAAGTCAAAGTCCTGACCTTAATCCAATCGAAATGTTGTGGAAGGACCTGAAGCGAGCAGTTCATGTGAGGAAACCCACCAACATCCCAGAGTTGAAGCTGTTCTGTACAGAGGAATGGGCTAAAATTCCTCCAAGCCGGTGTGCAGGACTGATCAACAGTTACCAGAAATGTTTAGTTGCAGTTATTGCTGCACAAGGGGGTCACACCACAGAGCCTAATCTAGGAATTTGAAAATAGGGGACAGATCCCTCACTAGCTGTAGAAACAGGGGACAGAAAATATTAACATGGGTAAAAATATCCCTCATTTGTTCCAGTCAGTGGGGACAGAAAAATAAGTAATACATTGGTAGATATTTTCAAGAGTACATCTATAAACAGAACAGTTTTATTAATAAAACTAAATACATGTAACAAACATTCATATCAGATGTTATTCTATATAATACCATAATTATGGCATTATACACATCCTTTAACACAGTGATATGAAAACCATATCAGCAAACACTTATCCACAGTTTATAGTATTGCACAAACATTACAATCAGATCTGAACTTTAAAAATGTAAAGATTTTAGATCAAAAACTATATGAAGAATTATATACTGCAAAACCTTACAAATATGACTAGTTTTCTGTTATATGACTAGGTTACTACTTTATTATAAATCATGCGACTAGCCTATTTTTACCAATTTGACCACCAGTAGTATAATGTTGCATTTCAAATATGACTAGGTTAATATTGCATATCAAATAGTACTTGTATCGGGTTGTGTAATGTCGGCTGGATTAGTATCTGTCACTTCTGTGTCTTCGTTTTGTTTCCTTTTTTCTTTTTTCGTCCAAAGGTTTTTCAACGTGACCACGCGTTTTGACATTGTTATGTTTGGATGAGACAGAACGATATGCCATGTGCTTTTGGGTATTTTTAAAACACTTCACACGATTGGCTGAGATACACTGTCTTCCGGTTCAGTGACCAATGATAATAGTTCACAAAACTGTTTTACCCGCTAAATAAACCATTCGGAATACTTCGGTCCTTTCTAATAGGTGTGTAAACAACGCTATATTTACCGCAGTGCTTGCTAGCTGGTGCTGACAAATTGATACGCACAAGATTCAGTAAAACGTGACTACACGCTCTCTACTTACAAATGCGCGACAAAATGAAGATACGCGATATCACTCTCGTGCCCAAAAAGTGGATGTGCGACAGACAGATTAAAAAAACGCGTATTACGTGCCCTAGATTAGGCTCTGCACCAGATACTGAAAGCAAAGGTTCACATACTTTTGCCACTCACAGATATGTAATATCGGATAATTTGCCTCAATAAATAAATGGCCAAGTATAATATTTTTGTCTCATTTGTTTAACTGGGTTCTCTTTATCTACTTTTAGGACTTGTGTGAAAATCTGATGATGTTTTAGGTCATATTTATGCAGAAAGAGAAAATTCTAAAGGGTTCACAAACTTTCAAGCACCACTGTACATGTCTGTGTACACTTGGTCATTTGGTTAGATCTGGTTGGTACTAACTAGTGAAGCCCTCTGGTGCTCCTGTAGGCTGTGGGATGCCTGAGGCATGGGACGTTGGTAATAGGCTACTGCTGGGAGGGAGGCACGCAGGGTCATCATGGTGACTTCCACCCTGACAAACAAAGATCAGCACAGAGAAAACTTACTAAACACATGCATTTCTAAGTGCATTTTAATATACAGTCTAATTCTGAGTATCAGTGGGCATGACCTTGTAACAAATGTCCATGTAACAGTAATGTTTAATGCCATTTACGTTTTCTTTCTCTGTGGCAAGACCTATTTGGGGCAAGTAGCAATGCTGCCGAACTAACGAGTTAAGAGAATCTACAAAACGATTACATAGAACTCCCTCAGTAAAAAGTTATTCCATGACCTTTATTTAAATGTGTATAATATTTTAGCTATTTATTGGAGCCGTAGAGTCTTCTATTCTTCTGACCCAGAGCACAGTTTTATTAAACTTGCTATTAGTTACAAATGGACATTATTAAGGTTTACATTAAACTAAATTGATCAAACAAACAGAGGAATAGCTATAATTACTCAATTCTAAACACTCTCAAGGCCTCTGCATGATCTTGCTACAAGGCTTTCGCAGATAGCTTTTCGCAGACAGTTGTAATTTATCGTTGAGCGGGGAGTAATAGGCGTGCGCGATGTTATTCACCGCCACAACGCAAGGGGGCGCGAAGTCGCTAGGAGTAGTTGGTGGGTGTGGTTAGTGGAGTGTTTATCCTCCGGTTACTTATAATGACTAGAACTTTTTTTTTTTTTATAATGACTAGAACTGCAGTCGTATAGATGTACGTACTTCCTCAATCAACCGCTCTTCATGCTGCTCCATCTTCGCTCGTGTTTTTAAAAATGCCGGTCGTGAAAACAAACCAAACCGGGAAAGTAGGGAAGTGGAAGTGCATGTACAGCGGATGTAGAGTGGACCAATCAGAGCCTTCTTGTCTGCGGTGCTGTCTGCGAGGCTTCTGCGGTGGTCACAATTTTTGGGAGGTGCACGCAGAGCGTCTGCGAAGGTGGGGGGGGCTACGCAGACACTGTCTGCGACGCTATCTGCGAGGACTGGGTTGTCAGCATAAATTGGCCTTCAGTGTTGGGTTGTGGTTTGCACTGCTGCGACTTTTAAATAAATGGAACCCCAGGCTATTCTTCACAGATCCCTGAGCCCCACTTTACGACCCACTCTTCTAAACAATTTGTCAATAGCCAAAGCTGTTAAAAGTACTGTATACTGCAATCAACATTAGTTAGTTATCTAGCCTTGTATGCCGTTTCTGTAGCTATAAATTTTGGTTACCTTGCCATCCTGTATGAACTTGATAACAGATGTGATGAATTTAAAAAATAAAAATTAAAAAAACACTTATTTTGTAACTCAAATTGAATTATCGTGTAGCCCTTATGGAATCTGTCCTTTAAAGACTTTCTAGCAAAAGTCTCTATTTGAGGATAATAGAAATGTAGTAATGGGTTTATAAATTTAACCTCAACTCCAAGATACAATTGGAATCAGTCACTCAAACAGTTAATTGTTTAAAAATAGTGTTTTAGAGGGTTTTCGATGTTACATCACATCAGTGTAAGCTGGTGAATAGTGCCAATGCCAGAATGACTCCCTGTTAATCCAGGTGCTTGGTGCATTCACCATAGCAGGATGTCTGTTGCTCAGAGCCAGCCCAGTACCAGAAAAGCCCTGGCCAAGGCTTCCCAGGGCTCCATTATGAACAGATGAGGGCACAGCACCCAGCAGACTGTGAACCTCTGAATGGGCTCCACCAAGGCTTGAGCCTGGGCCCTGACCCACTGCATGACTGCGCAAAACATGGATGGCCTCCTCTAGATGGTCCTCCATTTTATTCTGCTGTTAAAGTAAAGCAGAAAATAAGTACGACAAAAAACACAATTATATAGTACTACCTTTTTTTCTTTAAAAATGTTTATAGCCGTTTACTTTATGGTTTAACATATGGATATTTTGTAAAGCCCAGAAAAGGCTCTTATTACTCACAAGTGTATGTAGTCCACCTTCATAACTAGGTGAGAGGGCTGTCTGACTCGCAGATCTTGGCCACTGAGAAGCACCTGCAGAATACAATGTCAACATGAATCAAGCAAGGACTGCCTTGCAGTTCCAAATCAGGAACAGCAGAGGGCACTCCAAGAATGTGTTTGTGGGCAAAAAGCTCATTTACAGTCTAGGCATGTGCTCCAAGAGACCGCAGCAGCAAAGTGCTGTTCTAATATCTTCCTTTCCTCTAAAATCACTTTCCCGTTGACATTCCGTATGTAGTAAAACAATTTAATTTAGAGTTTCATTTCAAGAAGGGATATGAACTGGTCATATGACAAACACAGTATTGAGAGTGCTGGCAAGGCTTAGGAAAACGTTGCATGTGACATACCTGCAATACCCTGGGGGGAGCCGACTGGCGTGGAGGGTGTAGAGGGGAAATTGTTGCTGTTGTGGTCTGAAGGGTAGATCTGTGATAAGTAAACACTGTGAGTGTCCCCAGTTATTTTCATTAAGCCACCACAAATATGATATGAAGGTATGGGTAAGGGGCTAGCATAAGCAATAGCATTTCCGCCAGTAAATCATCAGTTTTAAACACAGCTTGAGGGTCAGAAACTAATGAGTGCCCACTCACCGAAGCTAGGGCTTTTCCAATCTCATCACCTGAACTTCCTGTAGCTGAACTTCTACTGACTATAAGAGAAAGATGGGGTGAGGGATGGGGGAAGAAAAAGGAAAAAAAAAAAGTGACTTATTAACCTTTAAAAACACTGCCACACCAGTAGGCTATGAATATGTATATTTTAGATGTTAAAAAAAAAGGGCGATATATGCCAGCAATGCTAAACCCAATTTTGAATGCAAAAATGGAACTTCTCAATGAATTAGTCATAATGATAAAGACTGGTGTTGAGTTCATTATCACAGTGCTGAATTTGCCTTTTTGTTAATACAGAGACTTTCTCTGAAGACTTGTAAACACATTACATGACCTTCGCTTGTGATTTGAGAAAACAGATTCAGTGGCTTTGGAGCAAACACATCCCATATGCAAATTATTACAGGAAGATGAAATACCCAGAAACTTTTAGCCACAGAACCGACCAACTTGGCCAATGTTAAAGATGAACAAAATATATTTTGACAGGTGTCTTGGGTAATAAAAATATATTTCAACCATTTATTCTTCTCCATATTCAGGAGAACTCTACAGCTCAAATCAATCCATTTTAATGCTGCCCTTCTAAATGTACGCGCACTCAAAAGGTTACAGCTAAGGCAGCGTCATATTTCAAATAAGAATATTTTGGCAGGTCAAAAAGACATAGTAAAGTTTTTGAATTAAACCCAAGACATATGAATGCGTTTGTACCCATAATGCTGTCTGCGCCATTAATGGACGACGTGTGGTTGTAGGCTCCCGAGCCTGAATGGAAGCCGTTGACATCAGCGCCATGGAGAGGGTAGTTTTGGGGGGAGAGAGGCAGCGGCTGGCGCTTCTGGAATGACATGACATGACATTATTACACAGGGTCACTCAGTAGTAATGGATCTATAGTTATGGCTTGTTTGTGTAGAGCAATGAACAGAAACATAATGTAATTAGCAGTGTCTGAATAATATCTATAGAATTACTGCACTGGATAAAAGACTGTTTTCCTGAAAACCAGTATATGCACTGGAAAGTGTTGGAGCTTTAATGCATGAAGAAAAAATAAAAATACCGACTTCATTATCCCAATTTTCTTGGAAGATGCAAAAGCTTATGAGAGCAGAACTTATTTAATTCGGCCAGCAATCACAGAGAACAAAAGCATGAAACAAAACTGCTTGCTTTAATGGCTTAGATTGAGCAGGGTAATGGACCAGAGAGGAACTCACCATCCTGTCCTGTGGATTGATGGCAGTGAAAGAGCCTGGCTGGCTGATGTGAGGAGAGTTGCCCAGCATGGCCGAATATCCTGACTGGCCCAGAGGCCCAGAAGATGCCCAGGGGTCAGAGGAAGGGTGCAGACCCTCTATTATCAGGAGAGTACAAAATATTTTACATGCCTGTATTAAATACAATTAATAAGCAGTAGATAACCTTTTTCTTTAACTATTTTTAAGCATCCTTTTGAAAAACGGTACGCTTCAGAATTCTATGAACCCAGACCATAATTGTTGAAATTCACACACCTTGCATATAAAAAGAACCAGGGTACACAGGTCCTGGTTTGGAGCCAGGATATCCAGCGCCGTCTCGAGGATACTCATCACCGGACGTGGAGGCATACACCTGGCCCAAAATAAAACCACGTACTGAAGCAACAAAACTGCATCTGCACTTAAGGGAACAATCGAATAATGACCTAAACAGCAGTATCTGCACAGCTGTGCAGGCTTCAGCTATTCAGCACTCGAGAGAACCGAAAAAGAGCCCAAAGAGTTTGTCAAGTGTCTGCACATCCATTTATTTTCTTTATTAATTTATAGATTGTGCAAATGACGTGTGCAAGTGTTTCCACAGTGCTCCCTCAAAAAAAAAAAAAAAAAGTGACAGAGACTAGGAACACAGCATGCTGGGAAAGGTGCCACAGCCATGTCGCGGCACAGTCTGTGCATCCTCTTGCTCTCTCCCATGAGCCAAAAGCAGAAGAGGGTGGGCACATACAAAAGGGCATCTCTAAAAGCCTCATCCAGATCAAGTCAAGCACCCTCAGGATGTACTGCTCTACAGGATCAAAGCATTCTCTGGGTCTATGACGCCCATTTATAGTGACAACTACTCAACTGACCAAACTGAATAAATCAAAATAACAAATAAATCATGAATTAATGTAGCAGAACCTGAAAGCACTGGCAGCTTGGGGGAAAAGACCTTCTCAGACTCATTTTCCGGTTCAAGATGCTGATTTGTATTTCTTCAGTACACCTCATGCAAACAACTACATGCCGCCACATGTCACACACACTCCTACGTAATGGGCCACCACATACGCTTGCTATGTATGATGTGTATGCAATTCTGTGCACATGCGAATACCAGAGGGAAAGCAGTTTGGAGCCCAATGGAGAATTGACAAATCCAGCAAACTGATATTTCTCTTTTTCCTGTAATTTGATTTAACCGGGAGAAGTGGGAAGGGAACGGAGAGATGCACTTCTAATTACAGAGCCATCTGCCTGCTCCTGGAGCCTGTCCAACTCCACAGGCAGCTGGGCTGAAGAGAAGAGAGGAGAGGGAGGGAGGGAGGGAGGGAGAAGAGAGGAGAGGAGAGGGAGGGAGAAGAGAGGAGTAAGGGGGAGGTGGTGAGAAGTGACAAGGGGAGAGGTCTTGCAGGGAGTGGAGGGGGGAGTGGAAAAAAATAGACTGGCTGGTCATGTGGTAGCTAGAGATGAGAGCCTGCAAAGACAAAATGAGACACAGCCTTTGCGACCCAAAAAACTCAAAAGAAAACAGTGGCTTCTCAGTATTAAACCGGATACCTAGCATGAAATCAAACTAATTTTACTGTAATCTAAAGTTAATTTAAAAAAAAAAAAAAAAAACCACAACTATGCCATATAAAACAAAGGACAATGAATAAAAAATGTCAAGGCTTTAAATATAAAACTAAACAGAGCTTAATACCAAGTCTTGTACCATGAGCCTTAGAAAAGTCAGTGCAGGCTTTTGGGTAGTAAAGGAGAGTGGGCCATGTTACTGGAGGAGTGGGTGTTGGGCAACAGGAAGTTACCTAGCAGATCGAGCCTAACCACTGCAGCACAGAACAGGAGCCCAAAGAAAGAAAGAAAGAAAGAAAAAGGGGGGAGGAGGGGTGGACTCAGGATCATCAGCAGCTATTAATCTCAGCGAAGACAGGTTAGTGAGACAAAGAGGGAGAAGAAAATGAAAAGAACAAATAAATGGGGCACAGAAGGGAGACTCACTTCTGGTACCAGCGTGCAGAGGGAAGGACATTGTCGTGTGGTCAGGCTTAGGTCGATGGGAGGCTAGTGTATGGGGTGGGGGAGAGGTGCGTTGTGTGTGTCTGGAGGGCATGTGGTAAGCTCGTTTGGCTTCGGACCAAGACAAAACAATTACTCTTTGATGGGCCTCAAGCCTAACATTATTAGCAAACATTATCAAAGCCTGAAACGTTATAAAATTCTGGCCTTGAGTAAAGCTGCATCAACAGAATCCCTCGCCAAATACCTTTTTATAAGTTTAACTGTCAGACGTTTCCTGTTTGTGCAACATGTCCAAAACTGTTGGATGTGTATTTCTATAGCAATGACTTTGTTTAAATATGTTTCAACACAACATGGATGTTTTCCACCCTGAGTGTGCCAGCAGTCTCTGGCAAAAGTCTTATTTACTAATCTTGGCCAACATATACGTCAAAGCAGATGAGTGCTGGGAATCCTAGAAGACTTTGGACTTTATAGCAATACTGCACCCATTCCCAAGTCACCTGGCTTTTTTTTTTCCCCTCAGCATTTCCCAGATTAGCTTAAGCATGTTCACAGCTTACAGAGCACAGCTGTGTGATGGCCCTGCTATTTTTTGCACATATTCATGGATTCAGACGCCACAAAAGATGAGAGAGCTGTAGCAGTACAACACCACAGAGCAGTTTTACTGTGGATGTGAACCGCTGTTATTCCTGTCACAAAACTACTGATGCTGAACTTGCTCACTAAGACCTGGAGGGGGAAGGGGGATCTGGAGGCAGCTCACATTGCTGTACTTACAGAAGATGGCAGTCCTGGTGGCTTCCTAATCTTTTTTGGCTGGTTGTCTGAAAAACGAAGAAAGGTCACAAAGCTGTCAGCTGAATTCTCACCCAGAGCTTCATGTTTGAAAGTTCAGAGTTTTGCAATATTAATATTTTTCTTACCAATGTTTCCATCTGGTGGGCGTCTCCGGGGGTTGTTGGAGAACGTGGGGTAAAACTGAGAGCCAGACTTCAGGCCTGAGGGAGACATGGCATCAGCATTGGCCATCACGATGTCTGAAGGCAGGAACCCTTGCTATACAGACAGAACAGAGCCGACCTCAGAGAAATATTTACTCTACTCTTGGTCAACCACATAAAAGCAAAACATCAGATCAGGCTGAGTTTTTCCCCCCAATAGCATCAATTTCATTTTTTCCTTCATCTTACCTGGGCACCAAATGAAGAATAAGGTCCCCTTTCATTCTTTCCTGTATGTAAAAAAGGACCATCACTGACACTGCGATACACTGACTAAAACAGAGTTAATCCTTTATTTCGATATATTTAACAATTATTCACTAATAGCCACTGAGCCTTAGGCAAATTATTGTTTTAGTACAAATACACAGGTGATTATTTAAAAAAAAAAAAAATTTATATATACACATACATACATACACACACTTTTTTTTTTAATCGTATGAAAAAAATTTATTTAAATCTTCAAAAGTGGCATGCAAATGTAATGTGTGCAGACTTGTGTCACTTATCGATGGCGCGTGATATAAAATACTTTGTTTTGAAATAAATAATAGAAAATAAAATTTAAAAAATAATAATAATTCCACGTTAACTTTGAACAGTTTTAGACCAAACTTCGTAGCATCTTTAGTGCTTTTAGGAACAGCATTTTCTTTCATAATTTGTAATTCTTCCGCACTTACGGTACGGTGACGAAGTGATTGGCTGCCATTTGCAGAGTAGCTCAAGGCGATGATCAAGAAATAGTCCGAATTTCTCGACCAATCAACGTGCATGATTTGCTATAATCACTTGCATATTTATACTAATATGACATTATGATCTACAGTACCAGTCAAACGTTCGACACCCTTACTCATTCATAAAGTTTTCTGCATTTTGTATTTTCTAATACTGAAGACATCAAAACTATGAAATAACATATGGAATTGTGTTTAAAAAAAAAAAGGCGCTTTTAAGAAAAAAAAAAAGTTTTATTTTATATTTTAGATTCTTGAGTCACCACAGTTTACCTTGATGGCACTTTGCACACTATTGGCATTATCTTAACCAGCTTCATGAGGGAGTCACCTGGAATGTTTTTCAGTTAACAGCTGTGCCTCGTCAAAAGTTAATTAGTGCAATTTCTTGCCTTCTTAATGCATTTGAGATCAAACTGTAAACAATAACAATACAGTAAATAGCCCTATTCCACAACTGTAGTAATCCATATTATGTCAAGAACCACTTGACTAAGTAAAGAGAAACGACATCCATCATTACTTTAAGACATGATGCGTCTTATTTAATAAAAAAATAAAAGAAAAAGCACTGACTTAGGAGGCGTGTCCAAACTTTTGACTGGTACTGTACGTTATGACAAATTAGTAAATTAAGTTAACCTTTAATTCTATTTAAAAAACAAATAACCAAAAAAAAAAAAAAACCCAATGGCAGTGGATGAAAGTTATGAGTCAGCCCCAGCCCTCCCCCGAAAGTAGGGGCCTTGCTCAGCTACAAAGAGGCACTGTTGGTCAAAACTCAAGGGAGAATTTCTGCCTCAGCATCAGACAGACACACATGTAGAGAAACACAAATACGCTCAGAAGAAAAAAGAAAGTAAAACCCACCACCAATCCCGGAACTGAGAAATGGGGAAGAAAGTCCATCATGCTCACTGTAGTGCGAGCCCTCGCTGTAACTCTGTAAAAACAAAACAAAAATAAAATGAATTCCTAACTATTTCCCAAAAAACAAAACAAAACCACACACTATTAGATCCCTCGATTTTCACAAATGACTCCGTCCCTTACGTACCCGTCCATGGGTGAATGAAGGGCTGCCCTGTTCCCCAGCAGCCCACGGACTGGAACCGCTGCGCTCATCCAATCCTACAGTTTACACAGGATGCCAGGAAAGTTAGTGACAGACGGCAAAGAGAAGCTCAACAGATTCAAGTAGTGGGGGAGGAAAAAAAAAAAAAAACATTCAGTTCCTTCTGTGCTTATTCACATGGGGCTTTTTTTTGACATTTGGTTTGTGAATCTTTGTGAAGCTGTGGCTCTCATCCTGGGAATCGCACAGCCCTAATGGGCTAACCCATGTCACCCAGCAAGGATTAATATCCAGGACTATGAACAGAGCGTCCGTTCACTAGGAGCTCATTAGAATGAAGAAATTATGTAAAACGGAGAAAGAAAAGTCACAAGACATTCAATGGAAAGAATAGAAAAGACATTTCTGTGTGTGACATGCACAGTTATGCAATTTTTTTTTTTTTGGGGGGGGGGGGGGGGGGGGGGGGGCAACTGCAACCTGCTTCATATATAAGACAACATATGCAGCATCTGTTTCCAAAACCACTATGAAAGAATTTATGAAAGCATACAGAGCCTAATTTTCGTCTAACCCTCTTCTTTCTCTCCCTGTTTTATGCCTTAATGCTCACTGAGCTCTCCAGAGACACACAGCTTAATTGCATGCTGATTTGCATAATTGTGCATATTAATGCAGTCACTTTATGAATATTCATATTCCCCTTTTGAGGGAAGAGGGGGCTTCGGCGATCGCAGCGGCTGAAGGCTGAGCATGAGTGATGAAGCTAACAAAGCAGTGCAAATAGCAACATCCACGCTGACAGACGTGATCTATGAAGCCTACGCAGGCAGCATGGCAAATGAAGTGGGCACCGACTGGCCGTGTGAAAGAATACGGTGTATAAAATAGTTTAAGGTGGGAACATGAGAGCCAGGAAAGTCATTCAGACGGAGTGCGAGGTGCTGCATGTAGGTTGATCATTGCAGGGACTTGATTTAAGCTTTCACTCGCATCTATGACAGATCCTTGACAGCTCTAGAGACCTCCAATGAAGTTTAAAAGCCTGTGTCGGTACAGTATACTTCACGATGCTTGCAGTTTTCACACTCATGCTTTAAATGAATGAGTTTAAATGAAGTGCAGTCTTTCAGTTCCAGTTTCAATAAGCTGTAAATAGGTTCACATCCTTCCTGGTAACAGCTTGAGAAGGGAGCTTTAGAAAATCAGAGAAACACTCAAACACCAGTGCCAACAGTGAAGACCAAAATATTATACCTAAGCAATCAGGATACATTAAATTCCAGATTTACAGGCAGAGGCTTCCAAACGGAAACCATACTCTAAATCCAAACCCATCCATGCAGAACATGTATCAGGCTGGAAAGCTGTGAGCAAGAGGGAAATGGGCTGTGTCTTGTCTTAACACTGTGACGAGACAGACAGCCGATGAAGTGAGCGAGAAGACGGCCACGGGAGCCCACTTGGGCAGAGTTCTCCCGCAAACACGGGTGTCCACATACACACCATCAAAGTGAATGAGTGAGTGGTGGGGGGGTGGAGCAGGAGCTTAATGCAATTAGCACCCTTCCGAGCACTTTTGCCTTAAGAAACAGACACAGCATGGATGGCCTTTGCTTCATTCAGGATGCTTAAATTCTTGCAGTTTAACTTTTTGCACTTAAGTGTAAACTCAAAAGCTCTACTAATTGTTTCTACAAAAAACTCTTATATCCCCTTATGCAGAGCTTAACGAATTAAACTGAGCTCTACTGCCACCCAAGGCCTGTAAAGCATCTCCTCAATAGCTGGATGATTTAGCATCAGATGTCCACTTGGACATAAAAACAAAAGTGACCCAGAAACAGCACTCCAAGCCTTCTAGCCCCAGGTCGCCGAAAGTCATCTTGTCAAGCCTGGACATATTCGTGTGGTCAAGTTATTTCAACAGGCAACTGACCCGATCATGAACTACAGGATTCATTTTCTGATTGTTACCCAAGTGTTGTGTAAATTTGAAGAAGACGTCACTGATCTTTCTCAGCGTGTGCTTTGCTATCTTCGTGCTGGGCTGATGGGGAGCTCTGGAGATGGTAGGGGGCATGGATGAAGCTTTGTTTCAGTGCAGAGCCGTTTCCTGCAAGCCGGCGGGGGGAGAAAGTGTTCTGTTGCTCAGGGGGAGGAGTGTTTTATGCTGTGGATTGGGGGAATTGTTTAGAGACCTCCATTTAACCCTTTGTTCTCAGATTGTTCTCAGTCAGGGAGATGTTTGGTGTATTGATGGGGAGAAAAGAACACAGGCCTGGGGGGAAAAAAAATCTAACAGAAATGCAAGGAAACCACAAGCTTTAAAGGTGCTCAAATAACATAATACGGTGTCGGCGTCAAGAGTTCACACAGAAAGGGGAAAGTAAATTGGGGGGGGGGGGGGGAAGCAAGCAATCCATAACTTGATATTTTAATGTTAAGTTATTTTCGAGATCAGCAGGTCAGTGTATTAAGGGATATGTGATGTAACAATGCTGCAGTAACGTTAAAACAGAAAAGTGAGTATATTTATAGGAGGAATAAAAGAAATTTACCTGAGCCACCAAACTGACTGCTGGCAAGTGTGGTTGGTCGAGTCTTCCCATTGGCCACAGGGGGCGCAAACATCTAGAGCAAAGGAAAGAGAGAGGGGAGGGAAAAAAAAAACCCACAACATTACAGCATGCAGTAAGGCCTCAACACAGTTCAGTTCCAATATCAATCAATCAATCAATCAATCAATCAATGTAACCCTATTGTAGAACATACTGAAATAAGGAAGACCGATTTAAACACTGATTTATCTAGGTCACATTTTTTTCAAACCATAGTTTCCTTTAGTCACAATCATGGTTTTAAGCTTGATCACCACAACATTAAATACATTCATGCAATCAGTGACTCACATCCTTCAACGGCAGCTTTGCTGATTAACAATATTTATTAATTAGACAACAGCATAATTTAAAGGGTTTAAACACCTCTTTTCTTTACACTCATACATGACGATTACAACGTCATTAGATTAATAATCAATCAGCAGAGGAATATCAATATTACACTTTTAATACACAAGATAACTTTGGTGAAAAATTATTTTTAAAAAACAAACAAAAAAACTGGGAACCCTCTACACCAGTATTCAAATAAACTCCAGCAGAAATCGACAGGTATTCATTTTACAGTCTTTGCTTTTGTCCTGATCATAGACACAACACCCTTGAGCAAACGAATTACATCAAAGTTTCTGGAAACACCAACATGGTGACCTCGCCGTGGCATCCTTGAACTTTTTTCTTCCTACTGTGGAAAAAATTGCATCAGCCCTACACAGCAGGGAGAATATA
Organism: Neoarius graeffei; assembly: GCF_027579695.1. Taxonomy (NCBI): domain Eukaryota; kingdom Metazoa; phylum Chordata; class Actinopteri; order Siluriformes; family Ariidae; genus Neoarius; species Neoarius graeffei. Next base: position 45,629,684 of record NC_083583.1, read on the forward strand.
AAGAGCTTGCACGGTCCACATTCTTTAAGATTTTCTACACCGTTTGGGACAATACTTTATTTTAACCATCAACGCCATGTCAGAATTCTTAAGGCTGGAAACTTTTCTAATGGACTGGATGGATGGTGTTCGTAACGGATTTTAAATTCCTAAGCAGGATTTGTTTTTTGCCCCTGTACCTGCAACATTAAGTGAAATTATGATAATAAAAATAAAATAAAAAATAATTACTAAATAAAACTAGAAACCCCTCCTGGCTTTTGTATAAATAAAATCGACAGCAAACCTAATGAAAGACCCCAAGCCCTAATTTATGGAGGCTATAAATCAGCAGTTTGTCTAATCAAAGTCACTGGAATAAAACAGGGAATGTCTGTAAACATATGGCGGATTCTGACAGTGCCAGAAAATTAAATAAGGAGAAATATATATATATGACACTGTTATTATAGCCAGCTTTTTCAACAGCCTGCATACCAACCTGGTGGCCAACCATGACCTTATTCTAGTGAAGTATAAAATGTTTAAGCTGTGTGTGTGTGTGTGTGTTTATAAATGTATTTATACATATAGTTGTAAAAAAATTTATGTGAGGTGATAGATTAAACACCTGGAGCAAAATCATTAAGATGACAGACTACTGCTTGCCAGTTGAATACAACGCAAACATAACACAACAGTCTTCACCACATTCTCGTCATTCAGCACAAACCTCTCTTATAGTTAGACATAAAGTTGAGAGTAAATATTTGCACTATGCGCTCCAATTTCTTTAAGTACCTGGACCTAGACTACACACTCATGTACAACAAAAATATGGTGACGAGTGATTATAGTCCTGCACTCAGCAGTAAACCAAAAGGAACCATCGCAATGTGACAGTTCTTGCTATCCTCACTACACACACACGCACACAGAAGACTCACGTGCACGCGACCCTTGAAAATTCTAAAATATGGATCACATTCACACACCACTGCATATTGACAAAAGATCACAAGTAGGTAATGAACTTCTCAAGTATTCCCTCAACCAAGCTAAACTCCACACTACCTCAACCCCCAACACCCCCCTATGTGGCCCCACCCCCACACATATTCAGCCTTTCTTTTTCTTACCGCACTAAAATCCAAGAGGTCGCTGAGTTCCTTATCTGTTTCGACCGCCATTCTGTGGCCCTGCTGCTCGTTCATGCCCCGCTGTCTTTAAAGAGCCCTGCAAGAGAAAGTTTTAACTGACGTGAGCGAAATAAACTCATGCTATTAGTTTGCTTCTGCAATGCAAACACGTCAACTGGGAACAGTCCAGCAAATTGTCCAAGACCAAATCAATAAATTAGAAGGAGAATTTACATAATTATTGACAGATGAAATTAATGAGCACAAGTCAAACCAAGGCAGCCAGAATATTCGTACCCCACCCTGATACAATCTCATTTTCAGGACGACAGCTTTGTACTTGCTTTGAAAGAAAAACTAAGCCGACGCAAAAGAATCTGTCCACGGTCAACACGAACTCCTGTACAAAATATCGCAAAGCGATATTCTCATTAAATACATACTCGATTCATAATTTTGGGGTTGCTTTTGTGCCACACTGAGCAGTCAAGTCATAATTTCAGCCACCAAGTGAAGCCTTTCAAGTGGCTACTTAAGTTTCAGTGTTTTCCATACTCTGGTATTTCCTCAGTGTTCAAGTGAGGCCTTCTGCGACCCCTTTACATTGACTTCCAAGCAAAACTGGCACGTCTTTGTGCAGGAATTAAGCACTGGTTCGACACACAATTTTTAATATACAATCAAGGACTCACATTTAGTAGAACGAAAGAAAAGCCAGAAGAGACGGACAACATTCCTCCTGACCGTCAGGGTTGAGGACATGAAGTCTCGATCAATTTGAGGATCAGATTCTTCCCCCAGCTTTAATTCACAGATTAGCAACTCAAAACCACAAACGCAAAAACAGTGTACTACTTAGCATGGCAGCGTGCAAGCATTTCTGCCGTACTGTTCAGTCCATTCAGGCTGTGCAACCTGTTGTGGTGCACTATGTTGACATACTCCTCAGGGCTTTAGGATGCAACCTGTGGTCACGTGCTCTTTTGACACACTACTGTACTTAGAAGGAGATCTGAGACACAGTTCAAAAAGATGCTGCAAGGAATTGAGAAGGTATATAAAAAAAAAAAAAAAAAACACAGAGATGAAGAAAAAAAATCAGATTATTAAACTGATGTGCCATACAAGAGGCACGTTAGTTAATGTGGCAATTTTTTAAACTAGTAATATTTCCTACACTACAACAATGCAAATACTTATAAGTAGTAATAAACTCATTCTACCATTTCCAACAGCAAAGACGCCATCAAGTTTTTGTTTCGGATTATCTGGACATGACCAACACTGACAAATGACCGACAGTGACAGAGAGCAGCTTATATAATTTTTTTTTAAAAAAAGGTATTTTATTTATAAAAAACAGTGATGGAGGAAAGGAACCCCAGCAGGCTATTCCTTATGAAATTCATACACGAGTAGAAAGTTGTGGAGTCTCCAAACTATCTTGGGGAAAAACATCAACTTATAGTGGGAGAAATGTGTTTGATGGCTGGA